>NC_081405.1:641023919-641206419 GCF_030272615.1 Cryptomeria japonica | reverse complement strand
ATTTGCTGCTATATTTTTCTGAAATAAATACAACACATAACCTTCTTTTTTTTTTCTTTACATTGTTGCAAATAAAATAGAATGTTCCCCTCCCTATACTTTTCTGCAAATCAAATAAAAACCAGCAACTCCTAGCTTTCTTTAGCTTTTTCTTCCCAAGCAACCTGCAAATAAAAAACATAAGGCTTGACCATGAAGTGCTCACCTCCTAGCCTAGGCTTGCTAGAAGCCGCCCCCGAGCTTGGAGAACCAAGCACTAGACGGGTTACACACATACAAACACAACAAGCAAGGGATAAACACGCAACAAACACTTTCCCAACCAAGGCTACACTTCACCACAAATGGTGATGATTTTCCAAGGGTGGAAGTGGACCAAATACCATTGGGGAGACTGCAAGCATGGAACATCTCGAGCTACCTCATGGCAACCAAATACAACACAAGTCCATCCCCACATCCTTATGCCCCCCAAAGGCATACAAGCCATACCATCTCTCCTTATGACCCCCAAATGCATAAACAAGGGTCACAAAAGAACACCCTTGAGATAACTCTCTTAATGAGAGCCTCTCACCCAAGGCTGTCAAACTTCTTCCACCTCAAGACCATCCTACTCTCCCAAGAGTAGAAGGCCTTGGAAACTCCCAATACAAGCAAATGCATAAAAGAAATGAAGGGGAAGTCACATATTCTTTCACCAAGTAAAATACAAATTATTAACTCTTTCATACAAGCATTTCTCCAAACATACATATGCAACATAAACAAAGAAAGAGTAAGAACCAACCTTAATCTGCCCAAAGGTTTTGCTAGATCTAGTTGGGGATGAGCAGCACAAATTCACACAATCTTTTCACCAACACTTAGCCAAAATTCTATCCTACAACTATTCTTCTCAAAATTGCATAATCTCCAACCATGGAGAGTGGGTGATTAACTCACTAAGTCCCCAATCCTTGCCTAAGAAGACCTCTCTCACTCTTCCCAACGCCTTGGATAGAGTGAGATTTCTGATTGGTTGGTCTTCCCAACCTCTTACATGTTGCTAAAACTGAAAAGAGAAAAGGTAAGAGAGGATGGGGAAGAGAGTTTGACATCAAAAAGGAAGGTTGTCTATCCTAGGAGGAACCTTCTAAGTTGAATTTTCGCTCACCTTGGAAAAACCACTTTTTGAGGTGAGTAAACAGTCACATGGGAGTAGTCACATGCTTAAAAATACCCCTAACCCATAGGTATACCCTTTGGACCTTTGGAAAAGCCCTAAAACTAACCCTAGGAGTCCATTTGACCCCTTAGAAACCCAACTGAAGTTAACCTACGGGTCAAACCTGAGTTGACCACTCCCAAGACTCCCTACCCAAGGCAAATTTGGGACCACACTCAAATGTTTGGAATGGGCTTTGGTAGAAACAAACTACCTCCAAGAGACAAGTCAAAATCAATGACACTAATCAGCACATGTGTCAAGTGACACAATAAAATACATTACAAAATTACACATGGAATTTGTCTCTTGTTGGATTTACACAAGTTAATAAAATCAATTTAACACACATGCAACATTTACTTTCACAAATAAAATATGATACAAACAGGGTGTTGTCTCTCCAAATAGACAACCCCTGGTTTCACGAACGTACATAGGTCTAGGTTTGGTTCTCCATAATATTTCCGTGGTCACATGGATAATTTTATTGTGCATCTTAATTTACACATTGGTAATTCCAAAATAAACTCATATAATATTAAACACATGAATTTGAATACACATCAAACACTCTGCATACAATTGACAGTAATAAATCAATATCTCATATATCCCAATTAATCTACATAAGCAATTATCATAATCCTCATAATTTGATCCATTCATAATATATGCATCCTATTTCTATCATCATAATAAAGTCCTGCAAATCCAATAATGACATACATCATCTCAAAGTCATCCTATTCTAGAATCATATAAAGTTTCATATCTATAATGCATAAAATGAAGCATCAATATACATCAATGTTATCCAAATCATGGAATCATGTACGTTCTAAATCCATAATGCGTAAAAATAAAGCATCCATAATAGTCTCAGTGTTATCCAAATCATGGAATCATATAAGTTCTAAATCCATAATGCATAAAAATAAAGCATCCATAATAGTCTCATCATGAAAATAACAGAAATGCTAGGATGAGTCGGGGTAGGGCCTCACAGACACAATCTCAATTTTGAAGGTAATTGCTCCTAACTGTAATACAGACAATAAATATTCTTTACGACAACTTGATACTTTGTGTAAATATATCACAGAGAACATTGAGAAAATAAAGGAAGAGACATTGAAGGACAAAGTAGAAATTGAAAAGCAAAAATTCTTTGAAGATCAGATAAAGAAGTGTACTAGGGAATTTGACACACTTCTACCGGAACTATGTAACTTATTAAAGGAATACAAAACTCTATACAAAGGCACCTGCAAGACAAACTTTTTGATAGTAGACATAGATAAGAAAATAAGCAAGGTACAGGATGAAATCAATAAACTTGCTGATAATTTTGTTAACTCACCTGATATATTTTAGTTTTTGAGCAAAGGATAACAAATTTTGAGGAAGAGTTACTTAAATTAGAAAGAGAAAAGGAGAGAATAGTGAATAAGGCAAAACATCTAAGATTAAAACTGAGTCCAATATTGGACTATCTAGCATCATTGTAGAAGGAAATATCTGAGGCACTGATACAGGGACAGAAAACACCGGCAAAGCATACACAACCCCTCACTGGTATAGTTAAAAGAACAGAGACAACAATAAGAGACAGTAAAAGGTTTATGGAGAGTATAAACTTGATTTTGGCAGATCTATTTCAAATTGTAACTACCTAGTTACAAGGTTGAAACTACAAACTCTATTGACATCTTGACAACTGTTGTCATTGATTCCAAAGGGGGAGTAGTGGTATGAGAAAATTCAATATCACAGGAATCATATGCTTAGGGGGAGCACACATTTTTGGTAACATTTTTGGACTTCACATTTTTGGATACACTTTTGAAATTTCTCATGAGTGTTGCCATCAATGCCAAAGGGGGAGATTGTTGGCATATGCACACTCTAATGAGACATTGTATGTGATTGAAGGTTTTGTCATTGATGGAAACCTTACAATCCTATGGCACCGGCAAGGCATTACACCGACAAGGCATTACACCGGCAAGATAGTTCACCGGCATCAACAGATCACACTCTACACCAGCACTCAGACCACCGGCACCGACACAGAGAAAGGAAGCATACCAGCACAGAGGCCAATAGGATTTTTGTTATATTATATTTTGTTTGTTATTGTAAAAACCTTGTAAGCCGACTTGGAAAGTTGTAAAATGACTCTTATATATAAAAGAGATCATTGTAGACATTTTGTAAGGGATGTAAGTGAAAAAGGAAGATATTAGGCAGACCTACTATGCGAAATATAGGTTAAAGGTTTTATGTAAAGAATAGAGCAGAAACCAGTACTGGATCAGGCATTATAAATGCTATTGTAAAACAGTACAAGATATTGGATTTGTATCATCCACATTGTAAGTCAGTGAGACTTCCCATTGAGTAGTGAGCTCTAGGCAATTGGTCTTCCTGCATGTGTAGGCCCCCTTTTGTAAGTAATATTCTCTTATTGGCCAGTAAGTGGATATTGTGGGTCACAAATCCCACCGAGGTTTTTCCCACACCGGGTTTCCTCGTTAAATCCTTGTGTCATGGTGTGCTTTTCATGTGGATGTTTTTAATTTTGTTTATTACATTATTTCTTACATACCGGTACACTGTTATAATATGTTCTGCATGTTTTAAGTTGAGAAATTCTAATTACCGGTCAGATACCGATTTACCCCCCCCCCCCCCCCCCCTCTCAGTATCTATGAGATTCCTAACACTTATTACCCCTTAAGGATGTAGGGGAAGCTAAGAATATGTTGTCTGAAAGAGAGCTTGTTAAGGAGATGAAGGTGACAGGATTCTATTATGTATTAATGGTACAAAAGGAGGAAGGAGGAGGGATACCAATACCTGTTGATGTAGCAAAGGTACTCAAAGAATATAGTGATGTTATACCTAATGAGCTACCTAATGGTCTTCCACCGAAGCGAGATATTCAACATCATCTTGATCTAATTCTAGAAGCATCTCTACCTAATCATGCAGCATATAGGATGAGCCCTACACAACATGCAGAACTCAACAAGCAGGTGATGGAGCTTATGAAGAAAGGTGTTGTGTGAGAAAGCATGAATCCATGTGTTGTACCAGCATTATTAACACCAAAGAAAGATGGTACATGGAGGATGTGCACAGGTAGCTGCACAATCAATAGAATTACTATCAAATACTAGTTCCCTATACCTTGCTTGGATGGCATGATGGATGTTCTTGCAGGGGCCTAGTATTTTAGTAAAATTGATTTGAGAAGTGGGTATCACCAAATTCAGATCCGAGAAAGGGATGAATGGAAGGCTGCTTTCAAGACTAGAGATGGATTATATGAGTGGATGGTGATGCCATTTGGGTTATCTAATGCACCCAGTACCTTCATGTGACTGATGAATACAGTGCTTTGACCTTACATTGGTAAGTTGGTTGTAGTTTATTTTGATGACATTTTAATTTTTAGTAAGAGCAAAGATGAGCACTTACAACATTTGTGGATCATATTGGATGTGTTGAGGAAAGAGAAACTTTATGCAAACGTAAAAAAGTGTAGTTTTATGCAAGAGAGTCTAGTATTTCTAGGATTTATTGTTTCTATAGAAGGTATCAAGATGGATTTGGAGAAGGTTAGAGAAATTCTGGAATGGCCTAGTCCTAAGAGCATAATAGAGGTAAGAAGTTTTCATGGCCTGGCCACATTTTATCAAAAGTTTATTCAAAATTTTAGCAGTATTGTTGCACCCATAACATATTGTACCAAAGGAAAGGAATTCATGTGGACCAATCAGGCTAAAGAAAGTTTCAAGTTTCTAAAGAAGAAGGTAACTGAAGCTCCCATATTAGCATTACCAAACTTTGAAAAAGTGTTTGAAGTTGATTTTGATGCCTCACATGTAGGTATTGGAGCTGTTCTTAGCCAAGCAGGTAAACCAATCACCTTTTTTAGTGAAAATTTGAATGAGGCAAGGAAGAACTATTCCACATATGATCTAGAGTTTTATGCACTTGTGCAAGCCTTGCGACATTGGAGGCATTATTTAGTTCCAAAGGAGTTTGTCTTGTTCACATATCACATCGCATTAAAATATCTGAACACACAAAAGAAGTTGAGTAGTAGACATGCGAAATGGGTTTCATTCTTACAAGGCTATACATTTGTTTTGAAACACAAATCAAGAAAGCAAAACCAAGTTGCAGATGCATTGAGCAGACGCGTTGTACTTCTAACAACAATTGAGAATGAGGTAGTTGGTTTTGATGCAATCAAATATTTGTATGAGTCTGACAATGACTTCTGGGAGATTGTGGAACAGTTGAAGAACCCAATAGCTAGACATATGTCTGATATTCAAGGTGAATACTTTATGAAAGATGGCTATCTCTTCAAAGGGAAACAGTTATGCATTCCAGTTGGTTCCATGAGGGAGAATATCATTAGGGAATTTCATAGCAGTGGTTTGGCTAGACATTTTGGCAAGGATAAGACAATAGCCTTAATTGAAGATAAATACTAATGGCCAAAGATGAAACGAGATGTAACCAGATATGTGGCAAGGTGTAGGATCTGTAGGTTGCTAAAGGACACTCACAAAATACAGGATTGTACATGCCACTTCTCGTACCTCTAGAACCATGGACAAATTTGAGCATGGACTTTGTTTTGGGATTGCCAAATACACAATGAGGTAATGATTCTATTTTTGTGGTTGTTGATAGATTCGGTAAAATGGTTCATTTTATTGCTTGTAAGAAAACTAGTGATGCAACACAAGTGGTCAAATTATTTGTTTCAGAAGTTGTTAGGTTGCATGGTGTCCCAAAATCCATTGTCTCTGATAGAGATACCAAGTTCTTAAGTCATTTTTGGCGAACTTTATAGAAGAAGATGGGGACTAAGTTGTAGTTTAGCAGTGCCTATCACCCTCAAACTAATGGGAAAATAGAGGTAGTCAATCGTAGTTTGGGAAACTTGTTAAGGTGCATTGTTGGAGAGAAGCCCAAGTAGTAGGATTTGGCATTGTCCCAAGCAAATTTTTCTTACAATATCTTAGTGAACATATATATAGGTAAATCCCCATTTCAAATTGTTTATGCTAGGAATCCTAAGGGTGTTCTAGATTTGGTGCAGTTTCCCCTTAGCGAAAGAATCAGTGATGATGCGGTAGCATTTGCAGAACACCTTCACCAATTGCAGGAAGAGGTGAGATAGAAGTTGCAGGAAAGTAATGAGAAGTACAAATCTATAGTCG
This sequence comes from Cryptomeria japonica, assembly GCF_030272615.1. Lineage (NCBI taxonomy): Eukaryota > Viridiplantae > Streptophyta > Pinopsida > Cupressales > Cupressaceae > Cryptomeria > Cryptomeria japonica. The sequence goes on along the minus strand of NC_081405.1, from coordinate 641,199,963 downwards.
ATGTTGTTAGGCCCAATATGGAAAGCTAATGTACTAAGAGGGGAGGGGTGAATCAGTACTTCAAATCTTTTCTTCAACAATAACTTTACTGTTAAGCATAAACCAAAAACTATTGTAACATAATATAATGCGAAAACAAATAAATAACAATCATACATGATTCACTCCATAACACATATATTTTGGTTACACAGAAACTCTTGGTTAGAGATAAAAACTGCGGTGGGGATGGTACCCACAACTTCACTACTGCAATAATAAAGATTGCTCGGTTAGAGCTACATGTTTATCTATTTTTGATAGCTTACCCTGTTAGGAGTATCAAGATCGTTAGATCTACCTTGCTAAAGGATTTTTACAACACTTATTCTAAATGTTGCACCTGGTTAAAGGTTTTACAATTTATAGACTTTGTTAGAGTCTTTTACCCTATTAAAGGTTTCTCTTACAACTCAAAATATTACAATAAAATCCTTACAAATATCTGCAACTTTACATCTGAAATGTTAAAGAATATTCTATGTTCTCAAAATGAGATTACCTTGCTTATAGCATACATCGGTAATCCATAGATTAACTCGGTAAACCCTTCTGTTTACTATGTTCCTTGACTATTCTCTAAAATCCTTCTCGGTGACCTTCTATGTCTCTAACAGTCACAATACTTAGTGCTTCCTTATCTATTACACATGTCTTGCTTCATACACCTTTGTATCTAATCCTTAATTCATGATGTATAAATAGATCTCTTAGGATGGTGATCTTGTTCATGCATCGATCTTACAAACAAGATTCATCGAATGAATAACCCTAGAAATTATTTCATAAGATAGATGTCCTCAAAATCATACACAATCTAGAAGTGCAATTTCCTATGTGATAACGGTTCTTTGTTCCTCGATCTTGTAACACGTTTCCACATATGTGTCCAGGTTCAATGAATCTGGTAACACATTTCACTCAGTGTGTGTTCACTCAGTATATCATTTTTGTTGCTCAGTAGACATAGAGTGTTACTTAGTAGACAGCTCAGTGTATACTAGACTCTGTGACTTCTATCTTTTGTAACCGACTGCTTTAGTGCTTACCGACTGAATGTTTTGGTAGTATTAACTGACTAGAGTATATAGGATGACTTTGGATATAAAACTAATGACAACTTAGTAAATAGTAACAATCTCCCCTTTTGACATTAGTTTTGAAATGTTTGACAAAACTCCTTTCAAAGTCATAACTCAAAATCTATATACTTACAAAATTTGATTAAACTAATAGTATATACAATAGTCAATAAATAGTATACTCAGATATACTCCCCTTATCAATATACTGTACATAATTCTGATTTTGCCTACTTGGTGATCAATGTTTTATGTTTACTGCACTTGTTCTTTTCTCTTTAATCACTTCTCGGTGTTTACTGCTCCCCTGTCAAATTCATCTATGCATTTGGATACTTTGTTCTGCTCGGTATTCTCCCCCTGTATACTACACTCGCCCTTTGATACTTTGATACTATACTCCCCCTTTTTGACAAACATCAAAACTAGTTACCAGTCGGTGGAGGCAACTGGTCAAAAATGGATTTATACTTTGCCCTTGCATTGGTGAGAGCGGTAGAGAGGGCATCCTTGACACTATCCATGAGTGAATTCTGAGCTATAACGTCAGCTAGGAGTGAGATTAGACCATCTAGTGTGCTTCCCTCTGGTTGAGTGGATACATGAGTGGCTCGGTTGATCTTCTCTTGAACATATGAAAGATGAGGAATGAATAATGTCTGAAGAGTCATTATATCCATCCTGATCTTGTGTTCTTCATTTTGAAATCCCAGCTATTGAGCCATAAGAGTTTGCAATTTGGTGTAGAAATTCTGAATAGAATTTGGCTCGGTAGTCACTGTATTGGAGAGATTGGTGATCTCTTGTTCAATGACTTTGGTTTTATTTTTGATATCCCTAATGAATAAAGAGAATGTACAGAGCTTTTGAAACAAATAAAGAATATGCTTAAGTTGAAGGGACAACTCAGCTATAAATCCAACAAGTTTAACTTTACCTATAGCAATTGTTTTCTGCACTTCTTCAACCATTTTTGTAGTTAGCTCTTTATCCTTCAGCTTGCTGAGGTTTTCAGATGTGTCTACTCCTGATGCTTCTAATTGAGTGAGGAGTTCATCCAATTGCATATGGATGGCAGCATCTTTATTCATGGTAGCTTGAGGTATCATGTCTGACAATAATGCCTTAACCTTCTGAAGTACATGGTTCTTTTTCTGAATAGCCATCTGTCTTTCCTATTCAGCTTTGGCTTTGCATAGCTCTCCAAAGTCAATGAGTGCTTGCCCTTTCAGTTTAGAAATGTCAACATTTGGCAACACAATGGGCTTAGACATATCTATCTTGAAACTATGTTTCTTTATTTTCTTGTCTCTAGATGATGAGGCTTTCATCGGTTGAACTAGTACAATGGCTTTGGAGGCTTCATCATCCTCAATAGGTTGCTCGGTAGAGGCAACACTTTTGTCGGTTCTTGTAGCCTCTGTTGTGTCCTTTGGTGCTTCTATGCTTGGGGTCTCGGTGGCAACAATTTATGTGCTTGCAGGTGCTTGAGAAGTTTGTTCCCGAATGGTTTGAGAAGTAGATTCTCCTTTGGTAGACTATTGACCCCCTTTCCCTTGATCAATATCCTTAGGATGCTTGGTTGGGACTTGTTGAGTGACCGGAGGATATGACAGCTGATTCACTGGATACTAGTTTGGCATAGGCATTGCCTTCTATCATTTCTTGTCCCTGATCCTCAGAAGCCATGACATCCTCATCTAATTGAATAGTTTCAGCAGGATCTTGTTCGGTGATGTCAACTATTTCAACTTCACTTTGAGGTTCAGCATGAGGTTCATCATTCTTGAGTCGGAATATTTCTTGCCATTTTTCCTTAGTTTCATTCTCAACTTCAAGATAAAGACCGTTCATCATTTTCAATGCTCTCTGCTTTACTTGAAAGTTTGTCTGTGAGGTCTTTAAATGTTCTTTAATGTCTTCTACCAACATGTCTGGAAAGAGATGTACCAGAACTCTTTCTCTAACCTATTTCTCCGAGTCCATAACATATTGCCACTTGGTGTCAATATGTGAATACAATGTTTTAGGAAGGAAATCAGTCACTTCCAATGGGACTATTCGGAATTTAAGTAGTGTACATACTATTGCTTCTTCTATTTGCCTCTTTTCATCTTCATTTTTGGAATCATACTTCACATATCTAAAAGCTCCAAAACCACCATATTGTTTCAGATTAGCACATAAATTATCAATGCTATGTACATCTTCCTTTTGACTCTTAACAATCTAAAATTTGCTTGCGTCTTCAGATTCGGTGTCACTAGACTCTTTAGTCAAAATGAGTCTCTGAGGCATTTTCTTATAAGTCCTTGTGACCTTAGGCATTGCAACATTTTTCTGCTTCTTACTTGGTGACATTGCAGATGATCTAGTATTAGGTCACTTTGCTGGAGGAGTCAGTGATACCTGTGATGAGTCTTGTTTCTTCCTTTTCAAAATTTTGCCTTTTGGCAACTTGGTGCTCAAAGTAACAACAGCTTCATGAGCTTTAGATTCTTCCTCAATTGCAAGCAGTTCACTCTTGATAGGAGTGGAGGAAGAACCTTCTCCAAATTTCTCAGTTAACACTTTAATCATTTTAGTTGCTTTCCTTGTAGCCTTAGGTACTGCAATGCTCATCTTAACTTTTTCTTTAACCTCTTCATAGGTTTCGTACCTGATTTCTGTAGCATGCCTTGGAAGTGCAAGAAAGGTAGCTATCTGCTATTGTGAAATGTCAAAATCAATCTCATAACCCATAGGTGGCAAAGATTGAGTTCTCGGTTCCACCGCATTGACATAGCAGTAGTCGGTGTCTACTTCAAAGCATATATCATCCTTGTATTTCTCCACTAACTTGGGTGGAATCCTATACCTGTTATGCATCTTTTCTTGAAACTTTCTAAAATAATCATCCATAATTTCATTGAAGTTATCACCTAGCTGTTTGATGAAGTCATTGATTTGATGGGTGATTGGTTGGTGTAGCTTCCAAACTACATTACCGACAGATGGAAAGAATTTCTGAAAATAGAAAAACATGCATACCAAGAGTGATCCAAACTTCAGTGTGTTAGTTGAGTTGTTCTTCTTCAGCTTCCTTATGGTGTTTAGATTTTCAAACAGATTCTTCAACAACACGTCACAAAGATCAATCTTCATTCCCTTCTTCACAATTTTATATGCTAAATCAACAGCTGCACATGGTACACTGTTTTCCCTTGCCAATTGAAAGAAACAATAGCCTATGACTCTAATGGAAAACTTCAGCTATGCATCTATGACATTATTCAGTTTCAAACCTCTGCAATCAGATTCAACTTCGATTAAAGTGATCAATTCCTTCTGTAAAATCATATTCTGAGCTCGGGCATGGTCATAAATAGGGTATCCGGTTATCAAGTGAATGATTTCCTTGGTGATTTTGAATGGTTGCTCCTCTAAACACATGAAGTCATCATGAACTCTGCTCAGAACAAACTTGACCCATTGGGGTTTGAAGACATGGAGATAGGTTAGGGCTTCGGTCAATCCCTTGACTTTAATGTGTTCAAACTTGTTATCTAGTTTTCCATCGGTACACAATTCATCATATGTGTCCTTGATCTCAACATGACCTAGTTCCTCAACACGACATTTGGTGAAAAATCTAATATCCTCAACCAACAGAACCCTATCTAAAATGAGTGAAAATGATGTTTTATCATCCAGTTCAGATGCTACTTTGGGAGTTAGAGAGTATTTCGATGAGGGCTTCTTAATGGTTTCAACAACAGTGGGTTTCTAAATCTTTGGAGCCATTACAAACTTCGGATAATCACTTAACAAAAGATCCTTAGGGTTTGAAAACTTTTAAATGGCAGACACTTTCCACTTAACGGATATTCGCAACTGATATAATCGATAAACTAGCTTGACAATGCGTTGTGATTGATATAAATACCTTGAATTTTGCTTCGGAGGAGGTTTGATCGCCTTTGAATGGCTTTGCTCTGCTCTTCGAAAACTTGGTAAGTGTGAAATGACTACGCAAAGTGCTTTAAGTACACATTTTTACCTTATCAGGCTCCATGCAGTTAGGTAAGAAAACATTAAATGCACTCAGTTCCACTTACTTTTTACGCTTTTACCGAGTAGCCAAACTTCCTATATTTACAGACTAAACAGGCTTCCTGTATTTACCGACTAGATAGGCTTCCTATATTTACCGACTTGACTAGTGCTCCAAAAGACTTGGTAAAATTTCAAACTTGCTAATGCATCTTAGCTATGCAAATTTTGAATTAAGTACATGATAAAATAGGAACTGTTAAGATCTAACTTTGAGAAAATGTAGTCCCTTCATACATTTACCGATTAATTTGAAGTAGATGCACCTAACTCAGTAGGTAAGGTGCTTTCTTCATTACTTGATCCATTTTCCTTCTTTTTCCAAATCATCTATAATTTGCTTCTTATTACCTCAGTATCTCCTTTGGGTTGATCTCTGCAATCTCTAGCCAAGTGTCCAACTTTGTGACAATGAAAACATGCCATACCAGGATTTCTCCATGATCTTCGGTTGTTCATTCCAAACCTTATAAAGCGGTTGGCACTTATATGTCCATATCTTCCACAACATTCATACCATATCCTTGTATTGTAATCCCATGGTACTGCAATATATTGTCGGTTAGGATCTGTGTGAGTTCAGTAGCTTCTAGTATTTGCTCGGTGTGCAGACCACATATAGTTCTTCTTCTTAAACCAACACTTCTCAGTACTATGTCCATATCTATTGCAGTTTTTGCAAAACCCTTTGAATTTTGTCTTCTGATAATTGCTAACAGACCTTGTCCTACATTTATTAGATGTGTGACCATACTTATTACAGTTGTAGCAATAACCATTAGACCTTGTGACATTCGGTTGCTTACATTTTTTGATTTGGCACATGTTGGCAGTATGTCCTTGTTTTCCACAGTAATTGCAAATAAGCTTCTTTCCTTTGATGTTCTTCTTGTTTCCAGTTTGCTTTGATGATTCTCCTTTCTCGGTAGTATGGATTCCCTTCTCGGTAGAGTCTTTTCCTTTGTAACTGAGTCCTGCATCTTTGTTGGGTCTTCTTATATTTAATTGCTTAGCCAACATCCTTGATGCTTCATAAATTTTCATCAGTGATTCTTTGGCTTTCTTTTCTGCTTCAAGTTCATCAGTCAATCTTGATAATTCAAGTTTCAATGCTTGATTCTCATTATCCTTCATATTTGCTTCATGATGTGCATAACCCAATTGATCAGACATATTGTGTTGAATTCTAGTCATCCTTGTGATTTCATCATTCTTTTCAGTCACTAATACTTCAAGTTGATGTTTTTCTCTTTCTGTATCTCTTATCTTATCCACAACTGTTCTCAATGTATCTAGATTTTCAGTCATCTGTGTGCTAAAATGCTCATGTTCTCTTTTCATTGCTTTTAGTTGTTCAATCAGTGCTTTGTTCTTTTTTTTCAATTCTCCAATCATCTCTTCAGTCTCTTTAGATATACTGTTCTCAGATGATGTCTCAATTTGTTCCACCAGTTCTTGTGAGTCCTGTAAATCATCAGATAACCTTCTTCTGACTTTCAATGATTTTTGCATTTGTCTTTGCATGTCTGCAATCACTTGATTAGCATGATCCAACTCTTCTTACAGATACACAATTCTCCAAGATTGTTTATAGCCTTCCATTGATAAGATCTTTTTCTTTAGGCTGTTAAACCCTTTTCCAAGATTGAAGCTCTGATACCAATTGTTAGGCCCAATATGGAAAGCTAATGTATTGAGAGGGGAGGGGTGAATCAGTACTTCAAATGTTTTCTTCAACAATAACTTTATTGTTAAGCATAAACCAAAAATTGTTGTAACATAATATAATGCTAAAACAAATAAATAACAATCATACATGATTCACTCCATAACACATATATTTTGGTTACGTAGAAACTCTTGGTTAGAGAGAAAAACTGCGGTGGGGATGGCACCCACAACTTCACTACTGCAATAATAAAGATTGCTCGGTTAGAGCTACATGTTTAGCTATTTCTGATAGCTTACCCTGTTAGGAGTATCAAGATCGTTAGATCTATCTTGCTAAAGGATTTTTACAACACTTATTCTAAATGTTGCACCTGGTTAAAGGCTTTACAATTTATAGACTTTGTTAGAGTCTTTTACCCTGTTAAAGGTTTCTCTTACAACTCAAAATATTACAATAAAATCTTTACAAATATCTACAACTTTACATCTAAAATGTTATAGCAGATTCTATGTGCTCAAAATGAGATTACCTTGCTTATAGCATACTTCGATAATCCATAGATTAACTCGGTAAACCCTTATGTTTACTCTGTTCCTTGAATGTTCCTTGAAATCCTTCTCAGTGATCTTTTGTATCTCTAATAGTCACAATACTCAGTGCTTCCTTATCTATTACACATGTCTTGCTTCATACACCTCTATATCTGATCCTTAATTCATGTTGTATAAATAGATCTCTTAGGACGGTGATCTTGTTCATGCATCGATCTTACAAACAAGATTCATCAAATGAATAACCCTAGAAATTATTTCATAAGATAGATGTCCTCAAAATCACACACAATCTAGAAGTGCAATTTCCTATGTGATAATGGTTCTTTGTTCCTTGATCTTGTAACACGTTTCCACATATGTGTCCAGGTTCAATGAATCTGGTAACACGTTTCACTCAGTGTGTGTTCACTCAGTATATCATTTTTGCTGCTCGGTAGACATAGAGTGTTACTCGGTAGACAGCTCGGTGTATACTAGACTCTGTGACTTCTATCTTTTGTAACCAACTACTTTAGTGCTTACCGACTGAATGTTCTGGTAGTATTAACCGACTAGAGTATATAGGATGACTTTGGATATAAAACTAATGACAACTTAGTAAATAGTAATAGATGTTGGTCGACGACATCAGGTCTTTAAGGAAGGTGATTCAGTGATGGTTTATCTACGAAAAGAGAGGTTTCCTACAGGCACATACCACAAGTTAACATATAAGAAAGTTGGTCATTGCAGGGTTCTCAAGGAGATCAATGACAATGCTTATCAGGTCGATTTACCACCTAATCTTGATATCTCTCCTATATTTAATATTTCTGATCTATACATATTTCATGGTGACATTCATGATGATGGTAGTGAGGAGGAAGTAGATTGGCAATGGACACTCCTTGTAAGAAACGGGAGAAGATTGCACAAATTCTCGACAAGAAGACTGTTCACACTCGGCAAGGAGAATACCATAGATACTTGGTATAGTGGGATGGATTAGCACTAGCAGAGAGCACATGGACTATAGAGTGGGAATTGTAGCAGCTGGATCAAGGTCAGTGGCAGCAATTTGAGGACACCCACTTGCAGGAGTTGCGTTCTTTTCAACCAGAGGAGAACGATGCAGGGACTTCGTGGGGTCATAACTTTTGACTCGGTTGTCCGATTGGGCTGAAATTTTACATGGATGTAGACCTTGAGGAGTTGATTAGATTTTGGATGGACTTAGTTTGATACGACCTCCAAAAATTCAAATTTTCAGGGCCGGATTCCTTCATCTAAGGCCTCAAAATTAGCTTTTACTTTCTTTTTTGATTTTTTAGAAAGTTGGTTTTTTAGTTAATTTTGAGCTCATAATTCTTTTGAGATTAGAAAGTTGTTTTTTGGTATCGTAGGAATATTTTTTTAGATTTCTAGAAAATTTCATGATTTTGGGGATAGATTTGAAAATTTCCTTAAATGGCAATTTTTTGGATTTTGTAAAAATCTGCCCAAAAAGGAATTTTTAGGTGATTGTTTAAAATAGGGATTTTTTCATTGTAATGGCAGAATGGTTGGAGTTGCAGAAGAATAATGAAGAACATTTGATCTAGACTTGTGTTTATTTCTTATTATTCTTTGTTATATTGGTTATGTTTTAACTGGCTACATCATAAATAAAACATAAGCCATAAATAAATTAAATTAAATTAAATATAATCTCATAAATAGTCAAGACAGTAGCATTTAATGGTAGGTGGGGAATATAATAAACTCATTTACTCTTGTAACGAGAGAAATAACTAAAATTGTATAAAATATTATTTGCCAAGTAACAAGAAAAATGTAATAAGATATTATAAAGTATCGATTACCAATGCACTAATAATAATGACCATGCCCTATTAAATATCTAAGAGACATTTAAGATAAAACCAATTAAATAATTAAATACAAGATGCCAAGGCTAAAAACCTGACTAAATAAATAAACATAAAACAACCAAGGCTCAATAAATAAATTAAAAACCGCCAATAAATATTAATCAACATTAAAATATCAAAGCATTATTAAACAATAAATAATAAATAATAAATAAATAAATGTCAATTAAACAATAAATCAATAATAAATAAATAAATATTAAATGAATAAATAAATAATTAATTAAATATCAAATAAATGGTAATACCTCAATAAAGATTAAAATACCAAATAAATATTAAAATCATACAAAATAACTAACCATAAAATATCAAATAATTAAATGCTCGAGGCCAATAAATTAAATGCATTAAAATAAGCATTATTAATTATAAAATCACACATCAAGAATCACATAATCAAATAAATCAACCATCTCTAAACATACTCACAATACTGAAAGGATCAAACTCACAAACTGACGTGGTGAATTACACCAAGACGCTATGACACTTGGTGCACATTTTAGACCTAGAGTATGTGAAGGGAACTCATGTCATCTCTGAACCACATAAGCCATTGGAATTAAAGACACGCTCAAACATGTGAAGCCAAGTGTAGTCGATGTCTAGTACCTGCAAGGTCCTACAACCACAAAACGATAATACAACATATACATATATATATCATAATAGGCAAGTGATGGAGAGTCATGATGACACATCGCACTCGCAATGAGTGATGTGGAATTGTTTCTATCATGAAGACACTCAAACAATAGTCAAACACATCTCATAAGCATCTCATCAAATGTAATCATGAAATAAGGTTAGTGTAATCAAAATCAACATCAAATCCATGATCAATATAATCTTTTGATAATCTATCGCATAGTAAGCATATAGTATACATCAAATCACATGATCAAATCATCCAAAATAGCATATGCACAATAATGTCTATCATCACAATGTGTAACTAAAACACATGAACAATCATCATCCAAATCATCATAAATAGTCGAGATAAGTCTATCATGCATGAAATAAAAGTCAACTCTAATAAAAACAAGTCAATTCAAGGGTGGACACTACATATCCAATCTAGCATGCCAAGCTCTTGGGGCTTGTTTGAGTTCATACAGTGCTTTCTTCAATTTGCAAATCATGCCTTTTTCATTTGTCAACTAAAATCCATTCGCTTGCTCAATATAAACTTCTTCTAGCTCACCATTAAGAAAGGCTGACTTGACATCCATCTGATAAACTTTGAAATCTTTGCAAGTAGCATAAGCAAGAAATAATCTAACAACTTCAATTCTAGCTACCAAAGCAAAATTCTCCTCAAAATCAATACCTTCCACCTGAGAATGTCCCTTACAAACAAGTCTAGCTTTATTCTTAACTACTTCACCTTGTTCATTCAATTTATTCCGGAAGACCCATTTGGTTCCAATTGCATTCTTATCCTTGGGTCTGGGAACAAGAATCTATGTATTATGTTTTTCAATATGATTCAATTCTTCTTCTATTGCTTTCACCCAATTTTCATCTCTACAAGCTTCATCAACATTCTTAGGTTCAATCTTAGAAATTAAGCAATACTCTTCGACAATTCTTCCTTTAGTCATCACACCTTTATTCTTAACACTTATGATCTGAATCTATGAATGATTCAATATTATATACCTAGGAGTCTTAGGATTTTCTTGATTACTGGACTCTTGAGCTCTTTCTTCTATAGTAGCACTTTCACCATCTCCTTCATTCACAGGCTTTTTCAGAACACTTTGAATTTGATTTTGGGTCTACACTTGCTTTCCTTTATCTGAACTGACATCCTGATCATCTAAATCATATCTGCAAGATCTAATATTTTTTCATTATATTCATCAACTTTCACATTAGCACTCTCAACTATCTTCCTCAATCTCTTGTTATAACATTGGTAGGCTTTTCTTTTAATAGAATAACCAAGAAAGATTCCTTCATCAAATTTCCCTAAATCTTCATCTCTTCTAATATAGCATTTACTTATGAAAAATTCTAAAATGTCTAACTATATGGGCATGACCAAACCATAAATCGTAAGGAGTCTTCCCGATATCACCTTTGATATGTACCTGGTTAAGAGTATATACAATAGTACTCACAACTTTTCTCGAGTAGATATGTGAAACATTTCCTTCAATCATCATGGTTCTAGCAGCTTCCTGAATTGTCTTGTTCATCCTCTCCACAACACCATTCTGTTGAGGGATCTGCAGAGAAAATAACTATCTCTTCACCCCATGCTCTTCACAAAATGCATTAAACTCACTGGAAGTAAATTCACCACCTCTATCAGATCTCAGACACTTCAGCTTCAATCCAGTCTTAATATCTACCATAGCTTTGGAAATCTTGAACTTCTCCAATGCTTCAGATTTCTCCATTAAGAAAGTAACCCACATCATCCTTGAATAGTCATCAATCAACAACATGAAATACATGTATCCCTATAAGCTTCTCACTCTAGAAGGACCACACAAATCAGTATACACAAGATCCAATAATCCATTAGAAATATATTGTTTTCTCTTGAAAGTAACTCTTGTCTTCTTTCCTAACTGCCATTCCTTACATATCGGATTAGCAGGCTTTACCAACTTAGGCAGATCTCTCACTGCTTGAGTAGAACTTATCTTAACCATGCAATCAAAATTCACATGACACATCCTCCTATTCCATAACCAGCTTTCATCAACTTGAGCAATCAAACAACTTTTACCACCAACATTCAAGTGAAAGATATTACATTTAGTCTTAGTATTTGATGCAATCTTAATTCCGGAATCACTCAAGATCTTACACTTGCCATTCTTGAATTTAAAATCATATCCCTTGTCAACCATCTGTCCAACACTCAAAATATTATACACTTGCTTAGAATCATTGACTTTAAGCTAGTTATAGCCTAAAAATCCATCTATCATGGATACCAACACATAATAAATCATTTCACCTCTATATTTGGCAAGGGGTGATTGTCCTTGCGAGAGGAAACATATAGATTCCTAAAATCTACACCTACTATAGTATCTTAAATATTTTTTCTAAAAGGGCCAAGTTTGAAACCTATGTAGAGTGCCTAATGGGCTTAATAATTCCTCCCTCTCTAAGCTTTCCCAATTCTTGTATTTTAGGGGTTGATGTAAGATTTATTTTTCTTTTCTTCTTCCTAAATGGTTTTGAATTAGAATTGAGGGGTATCTTGTGATGAAATAAATCTTTTCCTTATATAATTAATACATCATATGAGCTTTCAAATACTCTACTATACTTATTAAATCATGCAATGCCTAGCATGCCCTAATTTTAGGATTCATCCTTTTTCTAATATACACACAACTAGAGGAAGAATATGTGCTTAAGTTCATTTCCTCTAAATATTTTCATGTATAATAGGAGTTTTAGTTAGGATCCTAACTAATCTAGCAAATATTTCTCTAGAGCCACAAAAGTTTTAGGAATCATGTTAAATTTTTAGCTAAATAATATCATTCTCAAACCTAGTTTTCTTTTCATCCATATTTTCTATTGTGTTAAAAAACAATTTCTTGGTTATCATATTTATCAAGGTAGTTTAATCATTTAAAAAAATTATGGTTTGTATTAAATACCTTATAATGATGAATATTGTTAGGGAAAATGACCTCATTAATAGATCTACTTTTGAAATACATTCTAAGGATAGATAGTTTGATTCAATAGTTGTAACATCTAAGATACTAACAATTTCACTTCTTTTTATTTCTATCAATCTAATGGAGAAGGCATGAAATAACTCAATTTTATCTCAATGGAGAAAACATTAAATAACTCAATCCTATTTAAAATAACATTCTTGTATTATTTTAATCTCTTATCATTCTAAGAATATTTTCCTTTAACTCTTGTGATGATTAGCTTAGAGCCATCTTCCATTCTAAGGTTTTGTACCTTATGCTTCAATTATCAATTTCAATGTATTAGAATGTTGTTATTCTTATAATATGTATATGAACTTATTGTCATCCTATTGTTATTATCAGGTAGAATTGTTATCTTTATGTAAAAATTTAATATGGGACTGTTATCATATTATTGTTGTTCTTGGGTAGACTTATTGTGTTTTGTGGAAAATTCTAACAAGAATACTCCCAAATAGATACTTCTGAAAAAATAACATACCATAACTTATAACAAGGAAATTCAATACAATAATAGCATGTGTACATGTCTAAAGACCCAATAAATCCTATTATTACAATATGGGGAAACTATGGTTAATGTAAAATCGCATAGGAGAAAAAATATTCCTAATTTAGAATGCACACTAAAAAAATTATAGTAAAGGAACCTATGACAAAAATAAGTTAGCAAAATATTTCTAAGAAAATGCGCATTAAGAAAATATTTTTTGGTGATGATGTAAGATTGCTCGACCTTTAATATGTTCCTCCATCATTGTTGTAGAGAGTTGGGGATATGTCAAATATTAATTTTCTATGAGAGATGTCCCAATATCTCTAAAAATGCTAATGCAATCTTGTAATTATATTTTTAATAGAATCAATAATTTCCCCCATATTCTTATGTGTTCATACTAGCTTGCAGGTTCTATTGATGCATTCTTGTGCTATTGAAACTAATCATATGTTGTCTCTAAAATATGTACAAATTTGTAATAAAGCGTCAAGTTGGATGTGTAAAGGCCTAAAGGAAAACTATGACACTTTGTCTTAGAAATCACCTAATTAAAAGGCTACTTCTGAAAATTTTCTCCCAAAATTTGGTTCAAGAATTTGAATCATGTAATTAATTTATAAAATATTATGAAACTTGTGTAATCCTTGAGGGAGTGTGTTGTGGGTTGTTGTTCTAAGGGGAAGTTGTAATTCAATTGGTTCCCCACCCTTGATTGGATCACATATGTGTCTATGGATGTAGTTACTATTGTATAACCTTTAAAGACTATCATAAATAGACTACATTTAAAATATATTACTAATTCCATATTGAGTAGAAACTTATAATGTATAAATGATTTGTCAATATACATTAATTTTTTCAAGTAACAAATAATCAATATTTGAATAAACATAATTACAACAATCAACAAGGAATTTTGAAACCCTCAAGATACATCTCACAAACTAGGAACATGCATGAAACTCATAACAATCGATGAGTAACACACTTAAGACTAGTGTTTTTGTCTGGATAATATGTATAAATTATCATCAATCTTTCACATAATCTCTCATTTAGAATAGTTTGTACATAACAATTAGATATATGTATAATTTTTAAAATTTGAAAATAAAAGACAGGTTGTTTAGTCAACATATGATTATATTATCAAGTGATAAAAAATGGCGAGTAGTGAAAAATTAAAAAATTAATAAAAATATTAGTTTATAAAACTCTTCTATTTAGACCACTACATAGAACCATCTTAAGCCACTCAATTAATAAAGTCTCAATTATAAAATATATCTTATTAATGTTTGCACTTTTTTAATAAAAATTGAATAATAATATCAATGATGCTTAATTGTTCTTTGTTTCATTTGATCATGTGTTATTTAGTATATTCTTAATCTTAATTCAATGTTTAAAAAACACTATGGAGCCAATCATGTTCCTCTGTCCTTCTCCTTGACTAGATCTCCCCTTTAAAGATGGTTAACCATTAAATCATAGCAAATAACTACTGGAGTTGATCACTCAACTTCACAGCCCTCGAAGATCCCCTGCAACCAAACACCTATCATAGAACAAGAGATAGCAAGTAGTCGTGGAGGTCGAAACATAATTGATCCAAAAAGAATCATATTGATTATGCAATAACTAAGTTACTGAATGGACAATGATGTTACAATGAATTCTTATAAAGAAAACCTATAAGCTAAATAAAGAAACCCTATAAAAACCTAGGTGAGGATAATTTCACTAGATCATAACATGTGTCCTCATCACATGATTGGAGATACTAAAGAAAACATGACTTAAATAAGCTTAATTCATAGATTACTAATTACTAGATAAGAATAACTAATCATACTTATCTTTCTTCCTTTCTCTCCCCTCTTTAAGAGGGCTGGCCATTATATCAATGAATTCCTAATTTAGTAATAGACTAGGATTCCCTTGTTCCACAGTGAGGATAGATTCATCTAGAGAATGAATCTTGGAGGTGAATTTACTATAAGATCTACTTATCATATTCTCCTTAAATAGAATAATACCCTTGGGTGGTGGAGACAAGCTTGGAACTTTCCTAAGTTAATTCCCCAAATTAACTTCTTTTGGTGGATCGTTTTACATAACAAAATTTTCACCCAAGAAAATCTAAACAGGGATTCTATCTTCCCAGTCGTTGTGTTTTATGTAAACAAGAAGAGGAAATCATCCCCCACTTATTGCTCCACTATGTTGGAAATACGATTGTCATTGCACCAAAAGATCGACCTGTTAATGCTTGATACAACTGCAAGACTTAATGAATCCATGGGAGGCGGTTAAGCCATGTCACAAAATCGAGCACTACGTTGCATAACACAAGGAGACCAAAGGCCCACACCTTGCAACAATCCCCCCTAGCGCAAGCGAGGGGTTTGAATTTTTAACATAGCTTTGATACCACTTGTTGGAAACACAATTTTCATTGCACCAAAAGATCAACTTGTTAATGCCCGATACAACTGCAAGACTTATTGAATCCACAGGAGGTAGTTAAGCAATGTGGCAAACCCGAGCGTTGTGCTACACAACACAAGGAGACCAAGGGCACACACCTTGCAACACATTGTACCTTCACTAGAACCCTTTAGGGAATGGTGCTTCAGAAGCTAGGTATTCCTTGGGTCATGAATGGAGACTTACAACAATTAATCATGGAGTGGTTGGGGCCTTCTCATAACTCCCTTGTTAGACAATTATGGAAGCAAATTCCACCGCACCTTGGTTGGAGTATATGGAAAGAAATGAGCACAAAGTTGGAAAACCTGTGGAGGAGGTCTTTAGATCCTTTTCCAAATTTCTCATTGAAAACCTCTCAGTTACTACCCATCCTTGCCCATCCTATCCCCATTCACAATTTGATGATATAGCTGCTAGAAATTGGGGATTACTTGGTTTTATGTGTCAAATTTGACAATTCAAAAAGATGAAGAGGAAAAACACTAGGTGGTATAAGGTAAATTTTGATGGTGCTCAATCCTAGGGCATGACTGTTGTAAGGGGAGTTATAAGGATGCATTCGAGGGAGATTGTGGTGGCCTACATTAGGAACTTGAAGGGATATACAAATAACCAAGTTGAAGGGATGACCTTGCTTTGGTGGCTCAAAATTTCCCTTTCGATTGGTTTGAGAACTTTGGCCATTGAAGGCTACTGTAAACTTATAATTGATGTCCCCGAGGGTTTGAACAAGATTAACTGGTCCATCGAAGGGATTGTTGGAGATATTCACAATCTCCTTCAAGGGTTGGAGTTCTTTGAAATCAGACATGTCTATAGAGAAGGCAACATGGTGGTTGATGCCATGACAATGTTAGGTCTCCAAATGGAAGGGCTAGGATGCTAGAGAAAAAATGATTCCCTCCCAAGGAATGTTTAATTACTCTTGAGAGGAGAGTGCCTAGCCACTGATTTTCATGGGTGATTTCCTCTATTGGAGTTGGGTTCTGCAACACATAATTGTGTTGTGGTTATAGGGTTGCATGTCTAAAAGAAGATGATGGGAAATTTTGAATAAGGGGTTGAGTGGATGTTGGATGATGTGGAACCGAAGACAACTAATGTGGACTCCTCGTTGGTTTTGGAATGGTTGTGTTGAAAGCAATAATTTCCATTTGCTAATGAGGCATGGGATGGATCATAGTTGTCACATGATCACTATAATTTTCCATGTTATGATATATTGGCATCGCCCTAGCATGATGTGTGGTTGCTTGTATGATAATGATTATTTAACCCCTAAAAAAAGAAGGGCCACAAACAATAATTTAAACCATCCCATCACACTGCAAGGTGTGCAATCAACATGAGTGGTGGGTCAAGTGTGGATGGAGCCGTAATTATAACTCAGTTGACTCGCATGGCTTTAGTTTTTTCATTAACTACTGGTTTTTTGTGGTAGTTTTCTATAGAAACTTTAGAAAAACCATAGGTAAGGATAACACTAGATCATGACATGTGTCGTCAATGACTCGAGACACTAAAGAAAACATAACCTAAGTAAGCTAAAGTCCTAGAGTACTAATTACTCTAACAATAACTAATCATACTTATCTATCCTTCTTCCTTTCTCTCTTCCCCATTAAGAAGGCTAACCATTAAATCAATGAATTCCTAATTTAAATCCTTTAATATCTTATTTATCCAACCATCCACATATGTGTGTGTACACACACACACACACACACATATATATATATGTGTGTGTGTGTGTGTGTATGTATATGTATATGTATATATATACATCTATACATATATATACATATACGTATATGTATGTATATGTATGTATATATATGTATACATACATATATGTATATATACATGCATATATACATATGTATGTATATATATGTATATATATACATGTATATATACATGCATATATACATATGTATGTATATATGTATATATATACATGTATATATGTATACATATGTGTATATACATATATACATATATACATGTGTATATATATATATATATATATATATACATATACATATGTATATGTATATATGTATACATATACATGTGTATATATATACATATACATATACATATATATACATATATATACATATACATATATATATATATATATATATATATATATATATATACATATATATATATATATATACATATATATATATATATATAATATTCTGTTGCTAAGTCTTTACACCCTTATGGAGTACAATTGAAAGGATATTGAAAAATCATTTTAATTTTTTTATTTGTCAAAATAATATTTGAATATACAAGGCACCGAATAATGTCATTGTATGCCAGATGTAATATGCAATCTTGTTTATAAATGTCACGTCAATTTTGAAGTTATAAATAGAAAATTAAAAAGTAATATCTTGATAAAGACGCCACTGAAAAAGTGTTCCCCGTTTATGTTATTAAATTCTTTAATGCAACGAATCTAGAGTGGACTATGCACAACTTGGAATATGATAAAATAGAATGAATACATTTCTCTCTATTCACTCCCCCACACACATATAGAATGTATATATTCCCATCTCTTTATATATGCTCTTTGAATTATTGTAAGAAAATTGGTATTATTTTTTTACATAAATTATAGAATTAAATGAACATCATTAAATATATTTTAAGGTTTAGATGGATAAATATATAAATGAAATGTTTAGAATTTAGATAATACAATTAGGTATTTGTTTTATTTGTTTGTTCTAGAATTGAATTTTGTTAAATATTTTAAATTTAGTTGTTTTGTATATAAAATTATTTCAAATTTAAGTATTTTGTTTGTTCTAGAATTGAATTTTGTTAAGTATTTCATTTTTTATTTTTTTTTGTAATTAGATATGTATTCTGATGATGGATTAGAGAGTGTGATTCGAAACATTGATCCAAAAAAACTTTCACACAATTGAATCCAAAAATTAGAATCTTATCAAATTATAGATTGTAGAAATATGATATCATTTATATAAAACTAGTTTATTAATCATTAGAATTTTTTTATATAAAGATATCGATAGATATCATTTTCATTCATTTGTTTCACTTAAATAAAAAATCCAATAAAAATATAGGTGTTTTGAGAATGGTATCTCTCGACACTTTGACAATGACAATGATTTCTCTTATCTTGTTTTTGTCTACTTTCTAATGATGGATCATGGAGTTTGATTTGAAATATCAAAAACATTGCACAAATTTAACATTATGCTTATACAAGTTTAACAATATGCTTAACAATTACTTAGAAATTATTTTATTATATAATATAAAAAACACTTGAAATTACATAACAATTTTAATCATTTTCTAATTACTATTACTAATATTTTCAATGATATAAAAAAATAAAAATGTAACTTATTATTTTTATTCATGAGATACCTAAAATCTACTTATATTATGTACTAAAATAAATTTCAAATATCTAAATTTTACTTGCTATTTTAATTCGTATATATTTTAATTCTCTAAAATTTGAAATAAATTATTTTTTTATTAAAGATAAAACAAAAATGCAACTTAGTATTTCAATTATGGAATACATAAAATCTCCTTTATATTATGTACTAAAATAATTTAAAAATCTAAAATTTTACTTGCTATTTTAGTTAGCATGTATTTTTCTTCTCTAAAATTGAAATAAATTAGTTTTTAAAACATTTTTTTGATTACTATTATTTTTAATGATATGAAATAAGTAAAAATGGAATTTATTATTTTATTTATAAAATACATAAAATTTACTTATATTATGTACTAAAAGAAATTTAAAATATCTAGAATTTTACTTGCTATTTTAGTTAGTATGTATTTTATGTTTTTAAAATTTGAAAATTTTTAATTTGAAATAAATTAGTTATCACATATTTGACTATACAATTATATTAAGAATATTATTTTATATGTATCTAAACTACATAATCTTTTACTATTTTATTTATTATACTCATTTTATTAAAATTACATTATTCATTATAGATAAATGAAAATCATACAAATATTTTATAGGGTTAGTATGTTGGCTCTTTAATAGTTTTTCTTAACACACTCACACCATTACACTCCACCTCAAATTGCCACTATAGTTACACCTCTCAGTGTAATCAGACATGTCAATTAAAAATGATTTTATTCACTATAAATAAATGAAAACCATACATATAAATATTTTATAGAGTTAGTATGTGGGCTCTTTAATTGTTTTTCATAACAAACTCACACCATAATAGTCCACCTCTTATTGTCACTATAGTTACACATGTTGTTAGGAGTCCCATAGATACTGAGAGAGGGGGGTGAATCAGTATCTGATCGGTAGTAAGAATTTCTTAAGTTAAAACATGTAGAACATAATATAACAGTGTATCGGTATGCAAGAAATAATGCAATAAATAGAATAAAAAATATCCACATGAAAAGTACACCATAACACAAGATGTTTAACGAGGAAACCTAGTGTGGGAAAAACCTCGATGGGATTTGTGACCCACAATATTCACTCACTGGCCAATAAGAGAATATTACTTACAATAGGGGCTTGCACATGCAGGAAGGCCAACTGCCTAGAGCTCACTGCTCAATGGGAAGTCACACAGACTTACAATAAGGATTATATTAATCCAATGACTTGTACTGCTTTACAATAGCATCTTCAATGCCAAATTCAGTACCGGTTCTTGCTCTGTTCTTTACATATACCCTTAACCTATAATTCGCACATTAGGTCTGCCTAATAATTTTCTTTTTACTCCTTACATCACTTCTACAAATGCCTACAATGATCTCCTTTATATACAACAGTCATTTTACAATTTGCCAAGTCGGTTTACAATAATAAACAAAATATTACATAACAAAAATCCTGTCAACCTCTATGTCGGTATACATGTTTTCTTCTATGTCAGTGCCGGTGTAGAGTGATCTGTTGATGCCGGTGCACTATCTTGCCTGTGTAATGCTTTGCCGGTATGATGTCTTGCCGGTGCCATAGGATTGCAAGGTTGCTTGTGTAATGCTTTGCCGATATAATGTCTTGTCGGTGCCATAGGATTGCAAGGTTGCCATCAATGACAAAACCTTCAATCACATACAATGTCTCATTGAAGTGTCCATATGCCAACAATCTCCCCCTTTGGCATTGATGGCAACACTCATGAGAAATTTCAAAAAGTATCCAAAATGTGTAGTCCAAAAAAAGTTACCAAAAATGTTTATCAAAAATATGAGAGCTCCCCCTGAGCATATGATTCCTATGTTTTGAACTTTCTCATCCCACTACTCCCCCTTTGGCATCAATGACAAAGGTTGTCAAGATGCTAGTAGAGTTTGTAGGTTCATCTATCCATATCCTCAACCTTGTAGTTGGGTAGCTAATAATCTGAAAAAGATCTCCCAAAATTAAGTTTATACTATCCATAAACTTTTTACTATCTTTTATTGTTGTTTTAGTCCTCTTTACTATACCGGTGAGATGCTACAAATGCTCTACCAGTGTTTTGCTTCCCTGTATTAGTGCCTCTGAAATTTCCTTCCGCAAAGATGCTAAATAGTCCAATCTTGGACTTAGTTTAGACCTCAGATGTTTTGCCTTGTTTATTATTCTTTCTTTTTCTCTTTCTAGTTTGAGCAATTCTTCCTCAAAATTTGCTATCTTCTCTTCAAAAACTGATAATGAATCCGGTGAGTTTACAAAATTGTCTGCAAGCTTATTTATCTCATCTTGTGCCTTGCTTATTTTCTTGTCAATATCTACAGTCAAAAAGTTTGTTTTACATGTATCTTTATACAGATTTTTGTATTCTTTCAACAAACTACATAGTTCCGGCAGAAGTGTGTCAAAATCTCTGTTACACTTCTTTATTTCCTCATCAAAGAATTTATGTTTCTCTTTTTCTACCTTATCCTTTACTGATTCTTCCTTTATTTTCTCAATGCTTTTAGAAATATATTTACACAATGTATCCAATTGTCCTAAAGAATCTTTATTATCTATATTACAGTTTGGAGCTATTGCCTTCAAAATTGGTATAGAATCATCAATTGCCTTATAAGCCTGTGAACTACAGTCAGTTATTTTCTTAATAGAATCAAGTAATACCTCAGTCACATTTGTTGACCTGAATGTTGATGATGATCCAACAATCTGAGTGCTGGTGGAAGTAACCATGCTTGTATTGACCTCTAGCAAGTCAGTTTGTGTCTGCATTTCTTTTAGCACTGGTTTTCCTACTTCACTACTTACCGGTAGCACTGTTTCCTTGTGTACCTATTCCGAAGCCTTTAGCTTTGTTGATTTCTCTGAATGTTGTGTTGTCTCTATCTGTGCCTTAGATTCTACCTTTTTCTCTGTATCTTGTGCTGGTTTCGCTGTTTCCCCTACTACCAGAGGCTCTTTAGCCATATCTAACTTGTCAGTTGTATCTTTATCTGCTATTATGTTGATCTTTTGGGTATCAACATTTACAGTATACAGGACTTCAGAATTAGGATTGCTATCCTCTGCATCCATACTTTTTGCTGCCAGTTGATCTTCAATAGTTGTAATTTTCACCGGTGGGGGTAGGTTGTCTTTAACTTTTATGCTTAGTGATGCACCAATTTTGCCTTTCCCCTTGTCTCTGTCCTTCTGATACACCTTTATAGGTTTAGGGTTCCTGTACTCTTCTTGTTTTTCTTTGTCAACCAGGAATATGTCCCAACCATCTTCTATTTCCTCTGTTACTTTAGTAACTCTTCCTGCCATTAGTGAAATGTGCCAGTGTGCAGTAGAGAATACTGATCAGTTTGCCTGAGCAATCAAATCATCAATTTCCTTGGGAGAGTTTATTGGATATACAACAAGTAGTTTCTCTATTTTTATTTTCTTATCTAATTCAATCACTGCTTGCCTTCTAGCTTCTAACCTTTTGAACAAATCATCAGGAATTTCATTTGCTACTTCCATCAAAAATTTCTTATACATGTCCATATGCAGTATAACACTGTTCTCAACTTGTTCTCTCTCATAAGCAGATAGAGTGTCATAAATTTTCTCTATGTTTTTCATTTTTCCTTCCTCTGTGATTTCATTTAACAGTATATCAAGAGGTGTCAAGTCACTGTTTGTCCTTTTCTTTTTCTTTGGTGTCATCTTCTTCTTAGGTGTGGCCTTTCTAACTGGAGATCTCACTGCTTGTTGCTTTTGCCTTGTCCTTCTAGGTGAAGGAGTGGTTGTCGGTGAGGGATCTCTTTTTCTAATAACTCTTTTAAAAGTTGTTGGCATGTCACCTTCCGAAGAAGTACCTACCGGTCATAGGTGAGTTTTAGGTTGTGGAGCTGCCAACTCATCTTTTGTTATGTCGGTTTTCTTTAGTACATCTTCCTTAATGGTTTTTGCTTGTCTGGATCCTTTCCTCACAAATGCCTCAACCTTCTTTACTCTTTTCTTTGATTGTATTTGGCTTTCTATGGTCTCAGCACTACCAAATACTTCTTCCTTAGGTTCATTTGGGGCTTCTAGAAGTGCTTTAGCATAAGTTTCAACTATGTGATCATCTGTCTCATAGCCCATCTTGGTTACCCAAATTGTCCTTGGGATGACCGCTTCCATACAGATTTCATCTTTCTTAATAACAAAGCATATATCATCTTTGTATTTGTCTACTATTTTCTGGGATAACCTTATTCTTTGCTTCATTTTGGTTTTCAATGCTTGGAAAAAGTCATGAATATTGTTCTCCTTGTTTTCACCCATGGTATTGAACAGTTCAGTCAATTGTTTTCCTACTAGTATGTCATATCCGAGTTCTTTATAACCTATACCAGGAACCTGTTTTGTTATGTGTAGCATTAGACATACTAACAGATTTCCAAATCTAAAAGTTCCTTTCTTGTCCTTCTTTATCTTTCCAAGGTTGTCTATTAGTTCATCCTTTAACCATTCACAGATGTCAATTTTTGCATTGTTTGTTACCATATCATAAGCACTCTTAATGCATAAACTTGAAACTGAGTTAAGTCTATTAGCATGAGTGGCCTTGTATCCTAATATCATACTAATGAATCTCACATTGATATCTTTTACATCATTAACCCTTAGAGACCTCTTGTTGAATGTTGCACTAGTTAGGTCTATAACTAGATCATTGGAAACCTTCTTGTTTTTATCTAGTCTTTTATCAGTGGTCGGTAACCCTGTGACAACTTTTACAACTTCCTTGTTGATCTTATGGATTGCATCTAACCAAAAAAATTCTCCATGAACTCTTCTTAACACTATCCTAATCACATCCTTTGGAAATTCAGGAATGCTAAGGATTTCTGTGAATCCTAGGGTTTCAATAACCTTGTGTTCATCTTTAATATTGCCGGTATCATCACATATCACGGTTTTATACATGGTTTTGATTTCCTCATCTCCTAACTCTTCAATGTTGCAGTGGATGTACATTCTAGGGTCTTTAGCATATACAACACCTTTAGGGATTTGAGAAAAAGCACCTAAGGTATCATCCTTCTTTGCTATCTCAGGGACTAACTAAAATATGGGCATAGGTCTTTTAATTACTTCAACAATAGTAGGGTTTGCTATGTATTCAATTTCAGAGGTGGATGCCATGATTAAATACCTTTTTTGCCTTGGATGGATGATTTTTTGGAGTGTGCTTGCTTCTTGCTCGAAATGCCTTAGCTCAGAATCTTTGCGCTCTCTGAAAATTTGAAATCACGGTGAAATGAAATGGAGCCAAAACCTTATTTTTATAATGTCTTTTTGCCATCTACCACATTTATTTCATGCCGGTTAAGTATTCACTTAACATTGTCTGCCAGTAATAAGTAGTTTTCAACTTCTTATCTCTAACCGAGGGAATAATTAGCACTTATGTCATTTGATTGCCAAACCCTCAAGGAAATTTTCTTCAATTAGATGAAGAACTTCCTGCCGGTGGAGCACTACTCTGTCCTAACGGTGAAGCATCACTTTGTCCTACCGGTGAAGCATTGGTTGGTTCTACCGGTGGAGAAGTATTCCCAATATTTAGATCTGCTTTTCTAATCCATTGCTTTGAGAATTCTTGCTTAACCCCTTCAACTTTTTCCTTACCTTTCAAGCTAGCACTTTTGTTGTCTACCGGTGTTCCTTTACTTCTACAAAATTTAGCAATATGCCCAATCTTGTTACATGCATAACAAGTTACATTATTCTTCTGAATAGTTTTCCCATAACCTATGCCAGTTTGTGTTCTGCATTGATTTGATAAATTTCCAAATCTTCCACAAACATAACATCTCACATTCATTATGCAGTTTTCAGAGTTATGACCAATCTTGTTGCATTTTGAACATTGACCGGTGGGTGTATTGATATTCTGATAATTCCTAGATCTACATTCATTTTCTCTGTGACCATACTTATTACAGTTAAAGCATTTTCCATTGAATTTATAAACATTAGGTTGTCTTACTGGTTTGTTGTGATCCTGAGTATTTGTAGTACCAGAGCTTTCACCAACTTCAAAGCCAATTCCAGAAGTGTCACCTTTAGGTTTTTGAGTCTTCAGCAAGGTACCAAGTTCCTCTGAGCTTTTCTTGAATTTTTCTTTGTGTTGATTTGTAGTTTCCAGTTCCCTTTCCAAGATTTCTTTTTGTCTCATCAGTTCATTTGAGTCATTCTGAGTATGCATCAGATATGTCTTCAACATGTCATTTTCATAGCTAAGTCTTGTGTTCTCATTTGCTGCATCACTTAGTCTTCTGGTTAATTCTTCTTCATTCTTCTTCCTGTCCTCAATCTCTTTGCAAAATCTCATAGTCATATCCTGCATTTCATTTTTTGTTGTCACGATCTCTTGTTTCAACTTGCTTATCATATCATTAAGTGATTCCTTTTCATCATTCTCATTTTGTAGTTTTTCACAAAGTTCTCTTCTCTTATTTCTTGCAACAGTAAAATTTTCTTGAAGTGCCTGAATGATATCTTGAGCAGCTCTCAAATCATCTTCTAATTTGATATTTTTCAATTTCTCTGCATCATAGTTTGTAAGAGCTCCTTCAAGTTGCTTCATCAGATTTTCCATCTTTACCGGTGTCAAGATCTTCCTCAAGCTATTAGGCTTCTAAAAATAGAGGACTAGGTTCTGATACCAATTGTTAGGAGTCCCACAGATTTTGAGAGGGGGGGGTGAATCAGTATCTAATTGGTAGTAAGAATTTCTTAAGTTAAAACATGCAGAACATAATATAATAGTGTACCGGTATGCAAGAAATAATGCAATAAACAAAATAAAAAATATCCACATGAAAAGTACACCATAACACAAGATGTTTAACGAGGAAACCCGGTGTGGGAAAAACCTTGGTGGGATTTGTGACCCACAATATTCACTCACTGGTCAATAAGAGAATATTACTTACAATAGGGGCTTGCACATGCAGGAAGGCCAACTGCCTAGAGCTCACTGCTCAATGGGAAGTCACACTGACTTACAATAAGGATTATATTAATCCAATGACTTGTACTACTTTACAATAGCATCTTCAATGCTAGATTCAGTACCGGTTCTTGCTCTGCTCTTTACATATAACCTTGACCTATAATTCGCACATTAGGTCTGCCTAATAATTTTCTTTTTACTCCTTACATCACTTCTACAAATGTCTACAATGATCTCCTTTATATACAACAGTCATTTTACAATTTGCCAAGTTGGCTTACAATAATAAACAAAATATTACATAACAAAAATCCTATCAGCCTCTATGCCAGTATACATGTTTTCTTTTGTGCCAGTGCTAGTGTAGAGTGATCTATTGATGCTAGTGCACTGTCTTGCCTGTGTAATGCTTTGCTAGTATGATGTATTTCTAGTGCCATAGGATTGCAAGGTTGCCTATGTAATGCTTTGCCGGTATAATGTCTTGCCGGTGCCATAGGATTGCAAGGTTGCCATCAATGACAAAACCTTCAATCACATACAATGTCTCATTGGAGTGTCCATATGTCAACACATGTTACAAGTATGCCTTTGTCTCATCATTGATGCCAACCCCTTTGATCCATAAGTAGACCGAAAGTAGAGTTTTGGGTCCAGAAATTGTGTTTTTGGTCTAAAGTTGGTCTAGTGCATTTGTGTTTTTGATTTTGTTAAGTTTGTATATTGATATTGTCCTTTGAGTTAACATAAACACTTTCATGTATTGGTCGATAATCTATTTGTTTCTTTTTGGTCCAGTGTTACATGTTTGGTTTTTTTTTTGGTCTAGATTAAGCTCCATGCATTTCATATTTTGGTTTGGCTATGTATTTTGGGTCATAAATGTGCATACACACTAAAATTTTATTTGTGCCCAACTTGGTGAAGCTGGTTGTTCTAGATTGGTATATATACATATGCAGGATATATGAAATAGATATGCATGCATGTGTGTGGAATGCAATAGTGAATATACATGAGACTTAATCTAAGGATGGCGATGTAAGTGGTATTACTACTAAGTAATTTAGAATTAGAGGTCTGAATATTGTGCTACAACAAGAACTATGATCAACATATTGAGATTCTCTTATTCATACAGTTCTTTTTATATAAATTGTTGTAATGTATCTTGCCCTGTTGTAGTTTTTGATTAAGGAAAACTAGGTTTTAAGTGACCCGAAACCCACTTACATATTGAAAAGAAAAGCAATAGAGAAACTAGAGAGGATAGAACAAAGAGAGAAAGACTGCAAAAGAACAACACAAAAGACAATAGCCAGAGTAAAGAACAACAAAAGGCCAGCGAAAGACTGGCACACCTAAAAAAAATTTAGAGCATTTTAGGGGAAAATCTTTATGGTCTCTTCAGCATCCCTGACAAGCATCATCATCGCATTTGTTGCCTCTTTCAAGTCTTTACTTTCCTGCACCTGTTGATTACCTTTGGTCTTCAACTCCATCTCTTTTGCATTTTGCCTAGTTCTGGGTCTAGAAGAGTGTTGAACAGAACTAGAAGCAGACTCATCATCAACAAACACAATGTCTTTATTCTTCTTATCCTTCTCTAGGCAAGCAACCAGCGCATTCATGTTTTGAGAAGACACCTTCAACACAGCCAAGCTATGCTCCATGAATTTCCTCAAAGCACTCTCAGTTTTTTGAATCCAATTGTTTATCAGATCATTATCAGACTCACCCTTTTCTTTGCGAGTCCTCACCACATCCTCTAGGTGTTTCAAATCTCCCTTTATAATTATA
Organism: Cryptomeria japonica; assembly: GCF_030272615.1. Taxonomy (NCBI): domain Eukaryota; kingdom Viridiplantae; phylum Streptophyta; class Pinopsida; order Cupressales; family Cupressaceae; genus Cryptomeria; species Cryptomeria japonica. Next base: position 641,171,655 of record NC_081405.1, on the reverse strand, counting down.
GACACCTAAAAGTTGCACAATGAATTAAGTGAAGTTTATTCATTTAATTATTCTTAATTCTTCCTATTAATTAAATTAAGATTTAATTAATATACCCTTTTTCTATCTAAGCCATTTAATTAAATTTACATTTAACTAAATACCCTCCCTCTAGCCATTTTAATTAAATTTACATTTAATTAAAGATATCAATTTATCCCCTTTCCCATTTTAATTAAAGCTACATTTAATTAAAATCTCATTTGCATTTAAATAAATCTAAATTTATTTATAAATCCCCCCACTTGCAAATTCCTACAAATGCAAGTTGCAACCAAATTGAAATAAAGCAATTTATTTTAATTAATTCTATTTTCCCTCACCCACTTGCATTTTCCTACATCTCCCACTTGCATCCTAAATCCTATTCCTAATTCTTCTAGAATCCATCTAATCCTAATCAATTAGCCCAAACCCATCCATTATCCCTTTTCCCTAAATTTGAGGAGGTCACTTCTCAAATTTGGAGTAAAGTCTTCAAAAAGCAATAAAGCCTTTATGTCTTCAACAAGTTAACCTTGAAAGTCTTCATAACCATTAATGGTTAACTCAACCCTCTAGCATGATTAAAGAATTTCTTCTAACTCAACCTCCATGTAACCCAAGGGTCTCATCAAGCATTCATTGCTTTGACCATGGTTATCCCTTAATCATTTGCACAAGAGTTTATCCTTTGATTAAAATTTAATCTAATGGGTAACCCTAACTTAAGCTTAACCCTTACCCCCTAAGATAACCATGAGGTCTTCTCAAGCATTTAATGTTTCTTACATCTCCTCTCAACCAACCTTATGTTGACATTTGTCACCATTTCATTGGTGCCAATTGCAAACATGGATCTCCAACTTTCAAACTCAACCCTTGATTATATCTTTCAATCCTGACCATCCATTGCCCTATTTTTGCTATAAATAGAGCTCTCATTCCTCCATTTTAAGAATGAAGTCTTTAACATCATACTTATGTTCAAATACATTCAAGCTTTCATATATCATTTATGCTCATCATTTAGCCTCTCTTTTAACTAGGAATTAGTCTAAATATGCATGTTTAGAATACTTTCTTTATCATTTAGTTCAATCATAGACTAATATAGTATGCTAGGATAGTCTTGTTTGCTAACCTTATCATCTTATAACTAGTTTATTGCATTTATAGGATCATGCATAGCTTAGGATGCATCTCATCTTAAAATCAACAAAATCATCCCTCGTTCTTGCATTTGTCATCCCTAAACCATTTTGTTCAGTGATCTGAGAGCAAAAACATTGGTTTGAGGGACCTTGTGAGATAGAGAACCATGGAACCAACCCTGGGAAGCTGAGCCATACTTCATGACTCCATAGCTTGCACCAAGAAGTTCTGTGGGTGTGTGGACAAGTCTCCCTAGAACTCCATTTTTCACATTTTTAGTTCTATCGACCCACTTTTCCCGCATACATTTCTGACACCCACTGTGGGGCATTACCCCATATATCTAATCGGTTTTGAAATATAACCACTTTTGCAGGTTTGCAGAAAATGAGAATCAGCGTGTGGGAATCATTCCCTAGCACATCTGGCCAACAACCTAGCGCATCCAGTTCACTGTTCACCATGTGGGGTCTATCATATAGCATGTCAAGTCCATTTATTAGCGCATAAGAATATTAAAATTTTCCTATAGGTCTCGGCGCTGGAGAAAAATAGAGAAGCTCTTTTGGCACATAGAGTAGCTCATCCCGACAACAATTTAGCACTTCACCACCTTCTTTTAGTACATCACGACTACTGTGTAGCGCGTATAGTTTGTTTTGTAGTGCATCGAAAATAGACAAAAATCAAAGTTTCAAAATTTGTAACCAGGAAATTTTTTTTTAAAAAAATAGACTTGTTGAAGTCTACCAACCATCTAACATTTTCAACTTGTTTTCTTGCAGGATTCTAACAAATCTGTTGCAGATGGGAGCTTAAAATTTTAAATTTTTTAAGATAGTTAGGATTTTCACTAACTTAGTTAAGTTAGTTTAAATTTTTAAACTTCTTCTATTCTTAAAAATTGAACTCACTTATTTCCTTTGGACTATAAAAAGAATCACTAAACCGAACATTTCTTGCTTTCATAGGAGAAAACCTATTTTGGGGCTCTAAAAAGAACAAGACAAACATTTCTTTTTTGCAAAAATAGAGCTATAAAAGAAACCTCACCATCCTTTGGTGTATAAAAGGATTCATCTTCAATTTTTGTGCAAAGGAAAGAACCTCACATAAAAAGTTTTGTTGCAATCAAAGAGGGAAGTTATTCCCCTTTTGTTTGCTGATTTTTCTTTTGTTGACCAAATTGAACATTTTGCTTTGTTGACTCAGTTATTTCCTTAGATTAAATAATCACTGCTTTGGAGAAGTAAAATTAACACCATGCTTTTTTGGAGCAACATCTCCAAGTAGAGGTTAGCAAATCACTGAATTGAAGGCTTAAAAAGAACCTTGTTTGCCTTGTCTCGAAAGTGGAAGGTATATGCTCTCCCCTTAACTGGGTGATCAAAAAGCCAAACCACTCTTAAGATTTTTGTGCTTCAAGCATTTACATCCTTTAGCAAGCCTGCCTTCTCGAGGAGTTGGAATCAACTCTTAAAGCCATTTATGGCCGGTGTGAAGGGAACGACCTAAGTGGGAAATGACTTTGACGCCAAGTGTTCCAACCCACTATAATCAAAAGTGGAAAGTGACGAAAGTCCTTTTCAATGGTTGTGCACAATGATTAGCCTTCCCCAGTATCTTTACTATACATAAAGCCTTTGTTCTAAAGGTTGGGAAGCCTCCTAAGGGAGTTTATCACTGACGGCCGAACAAGAAGCCTAATTAAGAGCCTTAGCATTAGAAACTTTGAACCAAGTCAGTTGCCAAACATTGGCAATATCATAGTGCAAGGGTGGGGAAGAATCTGCCCCCAAGATCACTCACCATATATCTCCCAAGATAGCTACTCAATTGTGAAGCAATTCACTTTGGGTTAACTTTTGGCAAAAGGCAAAAAAATGGGCGCCCTCTAGGGGGTGACAAGGCTGTTTGAGCTAACGAAGTATCGAGACTAGTGGGCTATGATATTGTCAATGACCTTTGAATAAAGAGTCTATCTGATGTGTCTTTTGTTGTAAATCAAACCAGTGATAACATTGGGGATTTGAACACATCCTCAAAAGAACATACACTCAATGTTTAGTATTAGGATGACCATTGTCTTCATGTGTGCTATGTATTCTTGTCACAAATGTTAAAATATCTTGCAAAGTATCCAACAATCAAACTCAAAAGTTAGTTCAAACAAGGAAAAATCATAAAGTGGAGAAGATTTCCAAATCCAACAAAACATCTTTTGAGATGGTTATCAACATTTCAACTATCTTTAGGAAAAACTTTCATCCAACAAGATTAGGGGAATATCAAACCAAGTAATCAAGATTTTATCTATTCGACTTAGTAAGCTTGAGTATCCAAAAAGAAATCATCCATCAAAATCACAAGTGTTAAAAATTCCAAAAATCGCAGAAAAATAACCAAGTCAAAATATATCAGGGCAGTTTAGCGCATGAGAGCAACTTCTTAGCGTGTGGGGACCATATTTTAGAGCATTAGACCTTCACCTTAGCACATTAAGTTTTAACATTAGCGCTTCATAGAAATCCAATTCTAGCAGTTTCAAGTAGCGCATTTTGAAAATAGTTTAGCATGTTGAAGCATCAGCTTAGCGCATGGAAGCCAAACTTTAGCACGTAGGGTTTAACAGTTAGCACATTGGTGGCCCATATTGGCACATGAACTTTTTGAACCAAGTCAAAAGAAAAATAAACTAGTTAGCGCGTATCAGGGGGCAGCGTAGCGCATGGAGTCTTTTCTCTAACACGTTGAGAATTTTTTTTAGCGCATCTAGTCTCTAGCTTAGCGCATGGTCAAAACTCAGAAAACTAGAGAGCAAAACAAGCCTTTCTGGAAAAAGTTTTCAAACTTCTTGAGTATCCTTTCAGGTCCAATATCAAACACGGTCACAAGAAATCAAATCAAAACACCAGAGAAATCATTTCCAAATCAAACAAGTCAGTCTTAGAACAAAAGTTTTCAAATCCAAAACTAGCTAAAGATAACACTTTTTCCTATCAAAATCAGGTTACATCATCACACTGATCAAAAGGTCCGCCATCCAATGGATTCTATCAAACAAACAACATATCAAGTTTAAACCTTAAGTTGTCAAATCAAGTTTCCATATCGGGAGACTTTATCCATATCATTTGACACACTTTGTCATGAGGGGGCATCTAAACCTTCATTTGATAAAAGTAGACTTAAGTTTTCAAACAAAGTATCTCAATCCAAACATCGAAGGAAACCATTGATCATTTTTGTATGACCACTCCTCATATTTTGAGAAGAACAAGTCTTCATAATAAAACTAAGTTAAAGAAGAGACAACCTAGTCCTATGGCCCTTATCAAAAGAAGTAAATTTCTCTACATCAACCTATCAAAAACATCAACTTTGATCATTTGTATGACCATTCATCATCAAACCAAGAAAAAGGAAACTTAGTCAAAGGAAATAAGTCCTAGCATAAATCAAGATCATGATATCATGGCTCTCCAATCTAATCCCATTTTTTATCAAGATCCCACCTATCAAGAATCTTATGATAATCCCCTAATATTTTGGTATTCCATCCATGATGATCCCCTTTCATCTCAAGAGCAGAGTCCCATTCAACATCCACCTCCTAAGAAAAATCATGATATTCCTTCCATATCCTCCACTATTTTAATTCAAAATCAAGAGAAAAGCACAAACTCAAATGATCCTACTCCAATTCAAGATCAAGATCAAGGAATCTCTTCATCCTCCAAATCTATCTTAGGTCCTTTCATTCCAAAGTCAATCTCTTCATCCTCCAAATCTATCTTAGGTCCTTTCATTCCAAATTCAATCTCTTCATCCTCCAAATCTATCTTAGGTCCTTTCATTCCGAAGTCAATCTCTTCATCCTCCAAATCTATCTTAGGTCCTTTCATTCCACAATCAAACTCTTCATCCATTCCATCCATCTTGGGTCCTTACCTTCCTCGATCACTAATCGATCACCTCAAATGATCCACAAGAAAGATCAACAAAGGAACACATCTTTGAAATTCTTTCAACCCTCCATCTAAACATCTTTCCAAAATTATTCTTCTATAATTTCCTCTATCTATTTTGGGTCCTTCTGTCCCAAAATTCAATTTTCCTCCACCTCTTCATCACTTCTCAAGTACCAACACTCATCCTGAAAACATTTCTATCTATCCTCACACAAATCTTCAAACATTCTATCTATTATCCAACACCTCTTTTCTATCCTTCCATCCCTTTCATTCAATCTTTTGCATAAATCTTTCATTTGTGAGATAGGTGTTTGTGTCATTTTGTCACATACTTGCCCATGCTCGAATCTAATGTTTAGTCTTTTTCCTAGATATCTATTCATGAAACGCTTTTGAATCCGAGGTTGTTCCTCTTTAACATTTTCTTTTGGTTGGGATACACACTCAATCTAGAAAAGAACCACTTATCATATCTTGGTACCGACATCTTTTGATTACTATATCTCATACACTTAATTGATTGCTCTAAATCATTGTGATCTCTTAAATTGAAGACATGGCTAGTGAAAAATCTAAAATCTTGCTTCAGCACCATTGTAATTATCAGACCCATGTAAGTTTCATCACTTACAAGCCAATGCAAGAAAAATAAAGGGAAAAAAGAAATATCAAAAGCATGAGCAAGAAAATTAATAAAAGCAAAATGCAATGAAATGCAATATCAAAATGATTGGCTATGGGAACATGCAAGTAAATCCATCAGGGCTATGAACACCTAGTTGGCAATGGAGCAATATTTGTGAGATTACAATGATAACCTTGTCGGGGCTATGGACGCTCGCTGGCAACGAGGCTCTATCTAGTATGCTTTTGAAGTCAAGGTAACTCATGTAGTTAGCCATGCTAGATTCTGAAGATTACAATGATCATATGAGCCAGAATGAACCCACTTGCACACATATGGGTAATCAAAGACTAAGTACCTTGATCCAGTTTGGGATTCTTCTTCCCTTTTGAGTCTGCTTCCTAGTTGCTAGAAATGTTTAGTTGAATTTTCTAGAGGTTCTAAGTGTGGGTTGGGTCTCTATCTTTGAAAAGTTCAGGAACACTTATTCAGATGGTGCTAAATGTCGTGACAATCTTACATATCACCTTTTTGCAAATGAAAACCTCTATGCTTGGGGGCAAAGTTCATCCACTCTATTCTTCCTACCATATGTCCCATTGTCCTTCCTCCAATATCCATTACCCTATGTAACTTCATCATTATCTATGATCTTGCTTCACCTAGTCCATATCCTCTTATCCATATTATCTATCCTATCTATTCATATCTTCTATCATCCAGTTCTTTCTACAATCTCGCTTCAAAATCCTATCTATTCATATCTTCTATCATCCAGTTCTTTCGACAATCTTGCCTCAAAATCCTATCTATTCATATCTTCTATCATCCAATTCTTTCTACAATCTTTCTTTACCTCATCCATATCTTCTTATCCATATCTATCTATCCTATCTATTCATATCTTCTATCATCCAGTTCTTTCTACAATCTCGCTTCAAAATCCTATCTATTCATATCTTCTATCATCCAGTTCTTTCTATAATCTCGCCTCAAAATCCTATCTATTCATATCTTCTATCATCCAATTCTTTCTACAATCTTCCTTTACCTCATCCATATCTTCTTATCCATATCTATCTATCCTATCTATTCATTGCTTCTATCATCCAATTCTTTCTACAATCTTGCTTTACCTCATCCATATCTAAATATCCTATCTTTTCATTGCTTCCATCATCCAATGCTATCTACTATCTTGCTTCACCTCATCCATATCCTCTAATCCATATCCCTTATCCTATCTATTCATATCTTCTATCATCCAATTCTTTCTACAATCTTAATTTACCTCATCCATATCTTCTTATCCATATCTATCTATCCTATCTATTCATTGCTTCCATCATCTAGTGCTATCCATATCCTATCTCTATCCATATCCCCTTTTCCATCCTTGATCTTGATAAAAAATATGGACAAAAAATCCATTTCCACCTCAACGGTTCAATCATCCTTTCCTTATCTTTCTATACATTGGGGCAACCAAATACATCTTTCTTCTAATCCACAAACTCAAAAAAAAAAAAAAAACCTTTTCCATCCTTGATCTTGATCAAATCTATGGACAAAAAATCCATTTCCACCTCAAACGTTTAGTCATCCATTCCTTATCTTTCTATACATTGGGGCAACCAAATACATCTTTCTTCTAATCCACAAACTCGAAAAAAATAAAAAAATAAAAAAATAAAAAAATAAAAAAATAAAAAAATAAAAAAAATAAAAATATCCAAAAACTCAAAAAAAAAATAAAAAATTTGAAATAAAAAATCTAAAATTGACAAAATCAAAAATTAAAAATTGAAAATCAAAACATGAATGCATGGACCATCCATCAAATCAATTCAACAACAGGAAAACTCTCAAAGTCTACAATCAAACTGATCACATGTCTTGTTAACTCAATTCATTACTCGAAATCAACATCAACATGTCTTATACAGAGATAGGTACACTCAAAACCAAACAAATCAGTCTTATACTGGGTACTCACTCTTTGAAACCAGACATTCCTATCAATCATCGAGTCTTGATAATCAATCCATCTATCAACATCAACATCAATGTGTCTTATACAGGGATAGGTACACTCGAAACCAGATAGATCGGTCTTATATGGGGTACTCACTCTTTGAAACCAAACATTCCTATCAATCATCGAACCAATCAAAACAATGACATAGATCAGTATGACAACTAGATTTTATTCTATTTAGCCTTATCTTTATCAATTGATGGTGGCACATGTTTCACAAGCCATATTGTACATATCATATCCACCCATCTGAGACATCACCCGAAATTCACAAATGCTTATCAATCCTGGACATGCTTAGCGTAGTCATTGTCCTTGGTTTATCTAAATCAATTATCCAAATCGTATACCACCATGGCTTGGTGATCAACGTACATATCCATATTGAAGTAGTATCAACAACAAGGGCAAAATTCTGACCTCGCTGGGAGCATTTCACCTTCAAGATTTTCAACATCAGACCAAACACGTAGCAAGACAACAAGGATCAAACAACCAACAAATGACAAACGCCAATGCAAGAAGGCTAGACATCACGAACTTGAACTGATTTCAACTGAACAAAGATCTATTTGCAAGATGTTTTAATTGACAAGAATACATTTCCAATAGCATGCATGATTACTTATGGTTGTTAATTTTTTCTTATCATATCTCCTGAGCACCTCTAGGATGTCTTATGACTAGAGAAGCAAGGAAGAAATATGATGTTTTATTTGTCTTCTATCTATGAGTGAAGTCTTTTATCATGCAAATTTGTCCTACGAAGCAATCGGGTGGCATATCACTGAGGATATTTTGGATTTGTATGGGACAAAGGTTAACTCTTGTCTGTTTATGCATGCAACACTTAGGTCATCTTGATTCAATTATACCTCAATGCTTGTGTCGTCTTGCAATATCAAAATCCATGTAAGCTATACAGAGGTCATTATGGTTCAATTATACCATGATGCTTGTATCAACTTTCAACAAATCAAGGCTCGATGATGAAAACAAAGGAAGCATTGGCACTTTGATCACAATAGATGGCAACATTGAGAACGAGAATGCATATTAAGCTTTGCATTAGCTGCACATCATTATCATCTTAATCTTTCATTAAGTTGCATATCATTTTAATCTTTCATTTAGTTGCACATCATTATCATTATCATACATCTCATTTTCAAGATACATCTCACATCTCATAAATCAAAGCAATGCATCATCACATTTTTCTTATCATAAATCATACATTCACAACATAATCGAGATCAAGAGCATTTATCTAAGCATCACATCATCCTCATAAAATCTCATATCGAAACATAATGCATATCATTCATCATTGCATCCCTCACATGCATATCTATCACATCATCATGGAATCTTTCTTCACTTTCATATCTTCTATCATTCTTCCAAACTATCTTCTATCATGTCTTATATAGGATGTATCTTTCCTGAAACCAGATGTTTTGATCAGTTCTTATATAGGATATATCGTTCTTGAAACCAGATGTTTTGATCAGCTCTTATACAGGATGTATCTTTCCTGAAACTAGATGTTTTGATCGGTCTTATACAAGATATATCATTCCTGAAACTAGATGCTTGATCATCCATGTCTTATACAAGTGGTATCATTCCTGAAACTAGACGCTTGATCATCCATGTCTTATATAGGCGGTATCATTCCTGAAACTAGATGTTGAATCATCCATATCTTATGCAGGAGGTGTCATACCTGAAACTAGACTTGATCTTAATCTAATCAATCTTAATCTCAATCCAATCAATCTAATCAATCTTATCAAACCCATGCAAGTCATCACTATCCACTCTTCTGTCTTTCAAATAGCATTCTTCTTCTTTTGAGAGATCATTCATGCCTTTTGTGCATGAACGATCTCCCGAGGGGTCATTATCATATCAAATGTCAACATCAATTTCATATCAGTTTCATATCAAATTTTCATATCAAATCAATTCTTCATATATGGGGCATCATCAATATCACTCATCAAATATAGGTCATCATATTGACTTTTCATATCAAATCAATTTTTCATATCCATAGCATCATATCGACTTTTCATATCCAATCAATATTTTCATATCCACAACATCATATCGATCAATTTTTGACATCATATCCAATAGATTTTCTTTGAATCAACACATTAACTCAAAGAGGGGCAAAATGTAGACACCTAAAAGTTGCACAATGAATTAAGTGAATTTTATTCATTTAATTATTCTTAATTCTTCCTATTAATTAAATTAAGATTTAATTAATATACCCTTTTTCTATCTAAGCCATTTAATTAAATTTACACTTAACTAAATACCCCCCCTCTAGACATTTTAATTAAATTTACATTTAATTAAAGAAATCAATTTATCCCCTTTCCCATTTTAATTAAATCTACATTTAATTAAAATCTCATTTGCATTTAAATAAATCTAAATTTATTTATAAATCCCCCCACTTGCAAATTCCTACAAATGCAAGTTGCAACCAAATTGAAATAAAGCAATTTATTTTAATTAATTCTATTTTCCCTCACCCACTTGCATTTTCCTACATCTCCCACTTGCATCCTAAATCCTATTCCTAATTCTTCTAGAATCCATCTAATCCTAATCAATTAGCCCAAACCCATCCATTATCCCTTTTCCCTAAATTTGAGGAGGTCACTTCTCAAATTTGGAGTAAAGTCTTCAAAAAGCAATAAAGCCTTTATGTCTTCAACAAGTTAACCTTGAAAGTCTTCATAACCATTAATGGTTAACTCAACCCTCTAGCATGATTAAAGAATTTCTTCTAACTCAACCTCCATGTAACCCAAGGGTCTCATCAAGCATTCATTGCTTTGACCATGGTTATCCCTTAATCATTTGCACAAGAGTTTATTCTTTGATTAAAATTTAATCTAATGGGTAACCCTAACTTAAGCTTAACCCTTACCCCCTAAGATAACCATGAGGTCTTCTCAAGCATTTAATGCTTCTTACATCTCCTCTCAACCAACCTTATGTTGACATTTGTCACCATTTCATTGGTGCCAATTGCAAACATGGATCCCCAACTTTCAAACTCAACCCTTGATTATATCTTTCAATCCTGACCATCCATTGCCCTATTTTTGCTATAAATAGAGCTCTCATTCCTCCATTTTAAGAATGAAGTCTTTAACATCATACTTATGTTCAAATACATTCAAGCTTTCATATATCATTTATGCTCATCATTTAGCCTCTCTTTTAACTAGGAATTAGTCTAAATATGCATGTTTAGAATACTTTCTTTATCATTTAGTTCAATCATAGACTAATATAGTATGCTAGGATAGTCTTGTTTGCTAACCTTATCATCTTATAACTATTTTATTGCATTTATAGGATCATGCATAGCTTAGGATGCATCTCATCTTAAAATCAACAAAATCATCCCTCGTTCTTGCATTTGTCATCCCTAAACCATTTTGTTCAGTGATCTGAGAGCAAAAACATTGGTTTGAGGGACCTTGTGAGATAGAGAACCATGGAACCAACCTTGGGAAGTTGAGCCATACTTCATGACTCCATAGCTTGCACCAAGAAGTTTTGTGGGTGTGTGGACAAGTCTCCCTAGAACTCCATTTTTCACATTTTTAGTTCTATCGACCTACTTTTCCTGCATACAATAATATCACCTTCCAACCAGTTTGGAATTTATTTTTCATCCTCTGCTTCACTATTATCCTCTGCATTTCCCTCTTTTCCTTTATTATTGATATCCTTAACCAAATTATCAATTTTGAAATCCAACTCTCTTTGTTTTTTGTGAATGCTGGTAATGTTATCAACCACCCACTTCTAGAAATTAAACACTTCTAGAGAGTTGTTTCTAGCAGCATTCAGAATAGTATCTGCATCCTCCGTGTAATGGGTAGAATCCTTAGACCTAGGGTTTCCCTCCTCCATATTATTCTGGACATCGTCCCTGTTGTCTGAATCATAGGGACTCTCCTTTGCCTCTGACTCATCAACATCCTCTTCTCTCTACTCATTATCCTTGTCTCCTTCCTCACCCTCAACCTCCTTCTCCTGATCATTCTTCACCTCTTCTTCCACCTCCTTCTCCTGCTCCTACTCAGAATCAGCCTTCTCTTCAGTGTCTTCTTCATCTTTTTACTAACCCTCAATTTCTTTTTAGGGGGAAGATTTGGAAGAATCCTCATCAGAGTTAGAACTGTCATAATCCTCAGAAATATGGGCATTCTCCACAAAGGGATCATCCTTATTAGCCTTAACTTTATCCTTAAGATGCTCATATATTAACAAAATAAGACCTTGGTGGGAAATGGGGTAGGAATTAGGTTTCTTAGCATGGTCAGTCAGATTGTCATTAAGGGAGGAGGCTAGATAGAAGGGCATAGATATCTTAGACCCATGGAGAAAGTGATTAAGGATAACAAAGTGGTAATTATAGACTTTCAAAAACCTACCATCAACAATAAGATACTCCATTAACACTTTCAACATTTTCTACCAAAAGGATTTTACCTGGTTAGGGAGATAATAGGAAGTATTATCCTTTTTGGCAAGGTGAGCCCTTTCTTCTTCATTCTTGGGGAAATTCTTGATGGCTTCCACCGAGAAATTATGATCTCTGTAAAACTTGATGTCATCCTTCTGCAAACCAGTCACCTTAGCCAACAAATCTTTATCCACTCTCCAGGTCTGACCAAATAGAGTAACTCTATTATTTTTCCAACCCTTGCCAAAACCATGGGAAACAGACTTCTTACTCCCATGCAATTTCTCCATATAATCAGTGAAGCCATATTTATGCAACCTTTTCCAAATTTTCCTTTCACCCTTCCAACTTTCACAGCTAGTGGGCTCATTACGGTTGAGATTTCCTCCCATAATGTAATAGTTGTTCAAGTCAAAACCCTTAGGGGAGTGCAAACTGACCAGATGCTGAAGAACAAAGAAGCTGGAATTGAAAACCAAGGTAATTTTCTTGTTTTCAAGTAGCCCTTTAAATCATGCAAATTAACCCAGTACTTAATATGATAAGGCCCTTCACACCTATACTCATTAGCACGATGCCTGAGACAGGTCATCATCTGACATTCTAACTCATTCCAAATTCTATCATTGAAGTCTGAACCAAGAAGGGTAATAATGAGATTAATATGTACCATTGATTCTGTCATAAAATAATTGCTCTTGGACTTTGTTCTTACATAATGACTCTTCAATATACTTATCATCTTCTGTTAAAATGCCCCCCTCATTGGCTAACAAAATGACTACCCTATTACCTTCCCTAAAGGTATGGGTAATAATCACACTATCATAGGCATCTAACATTTTTTTAGCCTTATCAATGATATTTTGGATATTCCAAGAAGGGGAACTAATACCTTTAATAGCCTGAATTATATTAATGGAATCCCCCTCGAGCCAATTTCTTTTAAAATGGAAGCCCTAAACAAGATGGAGACATTTTAACATTGCCAGAGCTTCTGCCACATGGTTGTTTTTAATTCCAAAGGGAGAGGCAATCACAGCAACACAAAAGCCATAAGAGTTTCTGATAACCCCTCCTCCTCCATCATTGCCTGGATTTCCTTTAGCTGCACCATCGAAGTTCACCTTAACCCAATCATGAGGAGGGAACCTCCAAACCACATTATCTCTTCTACTCTTCATGTCAAACTTCCAAACCTTATTCATCAATTTCCATTCAGTTAGAATGTTTTTCTCATTATCATTCATATCAATATAACTACACTGCTTGTTGCTTTTGTGAATGGTATTGATGTTTTCTTTAATATCCCTACAAATATTTTCATAAACCACCTGAGAAGAACACTTAGTCTCCCTAAAAATTCTATTGTTTCTCTCCTTCCAAATATGCCAATAGGTCATAGGAAGAACAAAGGGCTAGAGGGTCTTAATAATGGGAAGCTTGGTAGGGAAAATCCAATGCCAAAGGACTTCCTTAAAACTATTCTGCATAACCCAATCAACTTTCCATTCCGTCCACACTTTACCCCAGATTTCCTAGGTAAAAGAACATTGGTTGAACAAATGATCCACAAACTCAGCCTCTTTCTAACATAACTCACACCTATTAGGAAACATAAATCCTCTTCAAACTAGGTTATCAATAGTTAGAATCTTGTTGTGAATTGCAAGCCAGAAAAACATATTAACTTTAGGAATGAAGAATCTATTCCAAACTTTAGTCCATATAGGGTTGCAAGCCTGAGTAGATATCTTTTTGTAAGCAGAAGCAACAATAAAATTGCCCCTAGGATTACTCTTCCATAAGAAGACATCCTCTAAATCTTTGTTGATAGAAAAGGACAACAAATCATGTTGGAGCGAAGAAAATCCAGCATAAACCGCATCAAGTCTAACCCATTTATTCTCCTCCCAATAATTACAAACCATAGAACAAAACCTCCTTTTACAATCTTCAATGAAATGGCTGCAATCCTTATTAAAAAGAGGCACATCTTTGATCCAGACATCCTCCCAAAATCTGATTTTGTTACCTTTGCCAAGGACCCAACCAGCTCCAGCTTTAGCAACTTTAATAGATTTTATCATACTATTCCATATAAAAGATCTAGCAGGGATATCTTAAGAATAGAGAATGGATTGAATAGGCTGATTATGGATGTATTTGTCAAACCACACCCTACTCCAATCTCTCTTAATACCATATGCCCTCCAAACCTATTTGGCTAACAACGCTTTGTTGAAAGGTTTAAGAGATTTAATAGCTAACCCCCCACTACTTTTAGGACCATAGACTTTATCCCAAGCAACCAAAGCAATCCTTTTCTTATCTTCCACACCAAACCAAATAAATCTTTTCTGAATTCTTTCTAATGCTTCTACAAATTTGACCGGTATACTAAATAAACTAAGAGCATAAATAGGCAGATTCTGAAGGGTATCTTGAAGAAGTTGTAGCTTACCAGCCTGCGATAACATAGAGCCTTTCCAACCAGCCAATTTTTTGTTGAACTTATCAATCAAAGAATTCTAGAAAGAGTTTGGAGGAGCCAAACCAAGAGGGAGTCCCAAATAAGTAGAGGGGAGAAACTCAACCTTACAGCCAATTATATTAGCAATCCTCTGTTGCCTCAACAAGGGGGTGTTGATGAAGTAAATTGCAGATTTCTCCCAATTAACCTACTAGCTAGTAGCAAGGGAATAAGAGCTGAGAGCACTTTTGAAGGCATAAGCTTCACTCGTGGAAGAGTAACCCAACAATATAGTATCATCAACAAACTGTTGATGAGTGCAGAAGAAATTAGCAGAAGAGGGTTGCAAACCTTTGATGGTCCTATTCTCTTTCAACTTTTGAATAAATATACTCAAACATTCTGCCAGAATAGTGAAAAGAATAGGCGAGATAAGATCTCCTTGCCTAAGACCCCTTGAAGATTTAAAAATCTGGAAGGAGATCCATTAATAAGAATAAAAAAATTTGGTGTAGATATCAGCTCTCTAGTGATTTTGATAACCTTCTCATCAAATCCAAAGGCCTCCATGATCCTAAGAAGAACCTGCCATTCAACCCTATCATAGGCTTTTTCCAAATCCAGCTTTATGCAAAATCCCTCTTTGTTTGCAGCATTAAGAGAATGGATATTCTCATGCACAAGAATTATAGAGTCTAAAATTTGCCTACCTGGGACAAATCCTTTTTGCTCCTCAGAGATAACAAGGGGAAGAACAACCAACAATCTAGAAGTTAGGACTTTTGAAATTATCTTGTAAAAAGAATTACAAAGACTTATTGGCCTAAACTTACCCATAGAATTAGCTCCAGCCACCTTAGGAATTAGAGAAATGAAGGTAGAGTTAATTTATTTAAGAATTCTTCTGGAGCCAAAGAATTATTTGATAGCATTGACCATATCATCCCCAACAATGTGCCAATATTCCTGAAAGAAAAACATGGGGAATCCATCTTCTCCTAATACCTTATCCCCTTGAAAGGAGAAAACAACTCTTTTAATTTCATCAACTGAGGGGATGGTAGATAATATCCTACTCTAATTAGGTCCAATAGTCTTAGGAATGTTTTCAACCAGATCTTGCTGCTTTACAAGGTCAATTTTCTTGCTACCTGTCAGGAGGTTAGAGAAGAACCTAATAGCTTCATCACCTATATCATCATCTTTGACAAGAGTTTTATCATCAACAATTAATCTGGAAATTCTACTTGCTGCTTTATGCTTCATTGAAGTCATATGAAAGAATTTAGTATTTATGTCACCAACTTCTAACCAAATAGCCCTAGATCTCTGTCTCTAGTAAATTTCTTCTCTTGAAATAATGTTGTGTAATTTGGCTAGAACCTCATCTTCTTTAGCCTTGGGGAAATTCTTATAACCATGTTCCTAAATAAAATTTTGAATATGTTCTAATTCCTCCTTGAGCTTCCTCTTAGATTCAAAAATATCCCCAAAAACCTTTTTATTCCAAACCTTAATGTTATCTTTGATATTTCTTAACTTTTTAGCAACTTTGAACATGGCAGAACCATCCACAGTTATATTGCACCATTTGGCAATGGAAGCTTCCAAGGAAGGGTGTGAAATCCACATTTTTTCAAACCAAAAGGGAAAGCAATGTTTGCCCTTAATAGAATCAGCAACAAAAGAAATGGGATAATGGTCTGATCCAATTCTGTTAATAATAGATAGAGAACATCTATACTTAAGGACCTAGTCAAGAGTAATAAGAGATTTATCAAGCCTTACCTGAATAGCTTCTCCTCCATCCCTTCGATTAGACCAAGTGTAAGAAGCTTTAGAAAGGTCAACATCAATGAGGGCATTGGCATTGATAAAGTCCATAAGACCAGTCCTGCTATCCAGTTGAGCTTGGGTTCCACCAAATTTATCAATCCCCTGCAGAGGGGTGTTGAAATCTCCCATCAAAAGCCAACTATCCTAAGAGAAAGTCCCTCTTTTTTGCTGGATTTTGTCCCAAAACTTGCTCCTAGCATATTTAGAGTTGGGAGCATAAATGTTGGTGACCACCCATTCTTGTCCTTCAGCAATGCATTTCACTCTCATAGAAATAATGTTACCATCTACATCAATCAGATCTCCATCAATAGTTTTCTTATTCCAAAATATGGCAACCCCACCAGATGCTCCATTAGAACTACTGTCACAAACACCCACCTGTTTAAAGAATTTTTAATTTTTCAACTTTTTCCTTACTCATTTTAGTTTCCTGAACCAGGATAATGTCTGGCTTATGATCTCTGATAAAATTTTTGAGCACATCCTGCTTATGGAGACCATTTAGGCCTCTTATGTTCCAAGAGATTACCTTCATTTGGAAACCTGGGAGCAAGATTCCTGAATGGTTCGCTGCCTTCCATCAGCTATATTTTGTTTTCTCTCCTAGTCCCTATGCCACTTCATAGTTTTATGCCCATGTGGGGATTTGGAAAGACCAATATCCACCTTAGACTTGGTTCTAGTTTTAACCCCATTCGTACAACTTGTTTTCTTGTTTTTCTTTTTCCCACTCCTATTAACTCTTCATCTTATTCATCTTTATATGCAGACTTCTTACTATTCCAAGGTTCTCCTTTTCTCTGAGATGAGGTGGGTGAATCAGTCCCAAAGTTTTGGAATAGAGAGTTAAGGTTAACATGGGGCGATCTGAACTGGGTCTTTTCTTGAATGATAACATCTAGAACTAAATAGTCATTTGAACACACTTTATCACATTCCTATTTTATATCTTTTGGAAACTCATATTGTGATTCATTTATGTCTCCAATATCACCATATTCAATAATTTCTTCTATAATTATGTTTTCTTCCTCTTGAATCTATAAAGTGTTAGACACAATGAACCACTGAGAAGGGGAGGGGGTGAATTAGTGTTTCTCAAAACATTTCCTTTTGGCTTTCCTTTGTGAGAAACACCGGCTTGTGAATCAAGCACAAAGAAGACTTACCAGTTAGTAATGAGACTAACTCAAATACACACACACACACACACAAACACACAAGGAGACATCACATAACACCAGTATATACGAGGAAAACCCAAGATGGGAAAAACCTCGGTGAGCAATGTTGCTGGAGTCTACTGCTCCAATCTAGCCTCATAATGAAAAACACTATTACAAAGTTTAGGGCACCAACCCAAGGAGCACCAACCCCTGACTTTAGGGCACCAACCCAAGGAGCACCAACCCCTTCCTTTTGGACACCAACCAAAGGAGCTACAACCACTACATCGAGATACAACTCAGTGTTCACATTGTAAACTTCAATTACAATAGTAGTTATCTTGTTACAAGTGAATCTTGCAACCCTTTCATATATTTTACTCTACCAGTGAGATACTTTCTCTACTACACTGACTCACTCTTCTGCTGCTCTTCACCCACTGCTTCTCTCCTGGATATCCTCCATAAACTCTGCACTTTACCGATACTATACTCTGTTGGTTCTCTATCCTCCTTCTCTGCAACTCTGTTCTCTTCTTCTCTGCCGATATAACCACCACTGGTTCTTCTCTGCTACTAATTGAACACTTCAACCTGGTTCATCCTCACTCTCACTCACTTCTTAGATGTTTGTTGAGCACTTGGTTGATTTCTTCTTACTTGCAGAAGTATCACACTTCATAGTAGCACAATATTCTTCTCTTCAGTAGCCTCATCTATCTCTCAGGCTCACGTATTTATGACCCAGACTTCTTCCACAAGACAATTCAAACTTGGTGCCTTAGGGTTTTCTCCACTGATCATGAGACACATTGAATCTAATCAAATCTAATTGGATCACAAATCAGAGATGTCTATCTGTACATATCTGCCATTTATGTGCCTTCCAGAACATGCCTCCTTTCTTTAGCAACCTGCAACCATTCTATCGGCTTTGCTTAAACAATCGCCATAAATAACCTAGCTGTCTCCTTCACCTACTTCGATCCGCACAACCAATCTACCCTGGATCTTGAGCCGCATAACTCTACAACTCTACCTCAATCTTTGCAGTCACCATTAATGTCGGACCAATCACAACTACCTCACCAACCTTACTTCACTAACCTGTGCATATTTCATCCGCCACTTTATGCACGTTTGCCATTTCATCATTATGTGACATCATTGTCGGTATCCACCTCATCACACTATTCTGTCAGTTCATGCCTAGTCACTAAACACACACATAACTGGTTTCATCTACCGGTAAGCAAACCCTACAAGCTTATGACACCTTACTAGTTGTCATTCTTGTCATGACCTTGTCTATTCTACCGGTGTAACGCTCAAACTAGTATTCAGACATGTCAATCCAATAAATGCGCATTCTGATTAGGTAGGAGTCTTCTACACCTACACCTTGTCAATATTATCGGTGGGCTTTCATACCGGTTACCACTCTTGATGACATTATGTCATCAACATTCAACAAGCTCCATCTTTATCAGGTGAGAACCTTATCTTCCTTGTCTCTTCTCTAATGTTTCACCAGTTGACATAACATGTCAACTATCACCAATGTAGATTCTAGTTAATGTGTTTGCTAGAGGGCAACATGCTTTCCTTCTTGTTGGTGAGACACATTGATGACACCAAGTCATCATACTCCAACTGTTTTGCATCAACCTCTCTTTAGTATTCTGGTATCCCATGTATATTCCTGCAGACTCTCCATCATTCATCCTTCACTATCCTGGTAGAACTAGCACACCTTGCATGTCTGGTGTGTATTTCTGATCTCATGCACTTAGGGCATTCCTTCAATTCATTGGTAGGTTCAGTGTGATCCTTCAAGTACTTGCCTTTTACCTCTTCACTCTTATCTCTCCAAACTGTAATGCACTCAATGCATAATAGGAGATAAGCTTCACTTACTTGGTGGAGTAACATCTTGTCTTTTGCCATATACTCACGTGACTTCCATGTTTGTGTAGCATATATTTAAATAGGCACATGTGAATTGATATGAGCACATTCACTAACAGTGATTGCTTCTCATGATGACTGCATCTTCATCCGGTGGGAGTCTTGTTGTTCTACAACCTCACAACATACTGGTTCATTCTTCTCTTCCAATGTTGATGTGATTCAGGTCACATTCTGCCTCTTCATCACAAACAACCACTCAAACACATTTCCCATTTGTCAACACAACACTTGCCAGTTGACATACTTTCCTTACCTTACTGGTGTTCTAGAACACAAGGTGATATCCAATATATCACATCTTGTACTCCTCCATATCAGTGTTGCACATACATCTCTACTATCAATGATCATCCCATACCAGTTGACATCAATGACAACATAATACCAATAATCTCCCCCTTTGGCATTGATGTCAACACGTGTAGTATTTGGCATACTACAACATTCTTCTCCCCCTTTGACAACAATGGCAAAAGGCAATGTCAGTATATTATTTCTCTTTGTATGTATCGATCACTAACATAATACTTTATCCCCCTTTGTCTTCATTTGATGTAACACTTCCTTTGATACCATTTCTTATCTTGTCATCGGTTGTTACATCTTCTCAAGTCACATGCAGTGGTGATCCAACACTGATCTGTCAGTGTGTAGTTAATGCAACCTCTACACACACTTATCACTTTCTTCCTCTAAACCGGCAACAACATGTTCTTCCATGTTGCCTTTTTTCACTAAGGGGGTGAATGATAAATTCAATGCATTACTCCCCCTAAGATCCTGCATCTCCTTTAGGCCTTAGGAGATATCACTTATGCATTAAATGCACAATGGTGGTCCATGGTCCTATTCACCTGCTTCTTTCTCCATGTCTGTTTGGTCTCATTCTTCTTCCCATTTTCAGGCTTGGAAGCAAGTCTCTCCTTCTTCTACTGAAGGGCCCTTTCTTTTCTGGACTCTGCATTACAACCCAAAATAGTGCTATAGTAGCACACAACATCCATGCTAACCTTATGACAAGGGAACCTTCTTTTGTACCGGTTCACTTTTCTTCTTCTTGTCATGTCATTATGGCCATCTGCCGGTCTCCTTGGATACCTTGCTTGAGCAGGAACACTTTTCCTCTTGTTCCAAACTAGTCTATGCTACTCATATCTCCTGTAGCTGCTCTTATACTGAGCATGCTTGATTTTTTGGACTGCGAGTCCTTTCTCCCGCAATTATAACTTCTATGGCTAGGTCTATTATAGTTATAACATACATCATTAGTAATACTGGGAGAGGGGTCATGCATGCTTCTACCCCTAGATGCATTATGCTCATAAGCTTGAACTCGATAGCCATCTAATTTGTTATACCTAGGGAGAACATTCTGTCTATTCCTAGACCTTATTTTACAATCTTCTACCCTATGGCCATAGTCTTTACATCCAAAATAGTAACTGGAGAGAGGAGGCTTATTACTTACAAATTTATTATGCCAAACATGAGGTGCTCTTACCAATTTGGCATCTACATTTTTCTTTCTTCGGGAAGGGATCTGGGGTTATTCATTCTCTATAGATCTTTCATCTGTTCTTTAATTCTACCATGCTTGCCTTGACTTGGTGGTAGCATCATTTCTTTAACTTCTACTGGTAGGAGGTCTTCCCTTATTCATGCTACCAGTAACACTATCTTCCCTCATCTTTCCTTTTCCTTTCAGATTTGCATTAGTTCTCCATGCAACATCATTCTTCATTCTCAACTTGAGTTCATCTTGACATTTCTCAAGTTCTTTTATGAGATTCTCCATCTCTTCCTTCATCTTCTGACATTCCTTGTCCTTTGTTTCCACTTCTAGCTAGAGATCCTCACACATTCTTTCCTTATCATTGAAGACTGATTTCAACTCACTAGTCAACCTTTTGCCTCTTTAAGTTGAGAAGTCAATATGTAGATATTTTTATTTGACTCTTCAAGGCATATTCTCAACTCGCTGCACTCATCATGAACTGAAGCTTTGCAATTTTTGAAGTCCTTTCTAACACTTTCCAGCTCATCTAGTGCACTTACCAGTTCACATTCAAGATCTACTTCACCTTCATATTCATCATCACTCCCAAACACATCTTGCTGGTGGGATCTATCAGCCTTGTCACACTTTGATGTGTGTGCATCACTTTTAGTCTCTTGTGCCATGAAGCGATGAGTTTCCTCTTCATCAAAACTACAACAATTGATGGATTTTCTATCAATACTTCCACATGTGTCAACATTGTTGTTCTTCATGCTTCCACAATCCAAATCAGTAGTGCATGGCTCATTTCCATAAAGCATCTTCAGTCTATCCCATAGACTCTTTGCTATTTTGCATCTGTCCGCCTATGAAGAGACATCACTGGTGAGCCCACTGAGTATAGCCTTAATGGCTTCTTCATTACATAGGTGTCTTCTTTCTTCTTCAGTTCAAGTGGGGGGTGTAGGATTTGAGAAATACAAATCCACAGAACCCAAAAGAAACCTGCATGCAAGAAACCTGTCACAGAGAAAGAGAGAGAACGAATACAAGGGTTTTGGCTCTGACAAAGAGAAAAGATGTATTATCAGAGAAAAATGAATCAAGAATATGAATAATACAAGAGATCAATCCTTATAAAGGAGATCAACACCAAAAGGAAAACCTAACCCTAAGGTGTGAGCATTTAATAATTAAATATTAATTATTAAATGACTAATGTATGCATAAAGAGAAATCTTAAGAGGAGAGCAAAGTTAATTAATTACTTTACTCTAACACCCCCCCTTAAGATGAGCTACAATGCAGCTACAAACAATGCAGAAGAAAGCAAAGGAACTACAATGCAAAAGAGGGTCCCGGCAACAAGGCCTGATGAGGTACCCAAATACAAGAAAATCTCTATAAAGTGGAGTAAAGGAGAAAACCCAGTGGGAAAAAACTCCTCTCCAAAAAGAGATAAAGAATCATGCTAAAAAGAAAACATGAATGAAGGAAGGAAGGCCTCACTGAGACCCCCCAAGGACAACTTCCTTCACCCCAAGCATTGAGCGCAACTGAAGATAGCGCGGAGATGCCAAAGGTTTAGTGAAGATGTCTGCAACTTGCTCCTCTGTAGGAATATACTCCAAGATGAGAGAACCATCCTGAATCAACTGTCTGATGAAGTGCATGTGGATTTCAATATGCTTTGTCCGCTGATGCTCCACTGGGTTGCGAGAAATGTGAATGGCACTCTGGTTGTCACACCAAAGAATAGTGGGACAATCTGGAGGAAACCCAAACTCTGTCATCGATTGCCGAAGCCATAAAACCTCCTGACTAGCTAACACTGCTGCACGGTACTCAGCCTCTGTAGATGATAATGCAATAGCAGATTGCTTCTTGCAAGACCATGTGATAGGACCAGAACCAAGGCAAAAAATGAAGCCAAAAGTAGACTTCCGATCATTGACATCACCAGCCCAATCGGAGTCAGTGAAGCCAATGATGTGAGGGGATCCTGAAGAGTAGTGAATGCCATAATGTGTGGTGCCCCGAATATATCTCAAAATACGTTTGGCTGCTTGCCAATGGCTCTCATGAGGATCATGGGAGAACCGAGAGACAAGGCCAACCGCAAAGGAAAGATCAGGACGAGAATGTGTCAGGTACAATAGACTACCAACCAACTGCCTGTATAAAGTGGGGTCTACTGAAGGAGTAGAGCAAGTGGAAGACAAAAAAACACCTGACTGAAATGGAGTGGGGGCAGACTTGCAATCAAGCATGCCAAATTGCTGAAGCATATCAAGAGCATACTTCTCCTGAAAAATGGAAATCCCATCCGAAGACTGAATAACCTGTAGACCCAGAAAGAAGTGCAAGAGACCAAGATCGGTCATCTCAAACTGCTCCATCAAAGCTCTCTGAACACTCTGAATCATGGAGGATGAGCTACCTGTAATGATGAGATCATCTACATATAGCACTAGAATCAAAAGATCACCCTCCTGACGCTGAATATAGACTGTGTGATCGGAATGACAGCATGTGAAGTGCGAGGAAAGCAAGAAGGAGTCCATCTTCTCATACCAAGCCCTGGGGGCTTGTTTGAGACCATATAATGAACGTCGAAGTCTGCAAACCAAAGAAGTGTCTTACACAAAACCCTGAGGCTGCTCCATATAGATCTCCTCATGAAGGTCTCCATGCAAGAAGGCACTCTTCACATCCATCTGAAACACTGTCCATCCCTGTGAAGCTGCAAGTGAAAGTACCAGGCGTATAGAATTCATCTTGGCGACAGGAGCAAAGGTCTCAGAGTAGTCAATACCCTCTACCTGAGAAAACCCCTTCGCAACAAGACGGGCCTTATACTTATCAATAGAACCATCTGCAACATACTTGGTACGATACACCCACTTGCACCGAACCAACTTTCTTCCCTTAGGAAGAGGACAAAGATCCCAAGTATGATTCTTCATCAAAGAAGAATACTCCTCATCCATGGCCCTATCCCACTCTGGGTGTCCTGTCGCCTCTGAAAACTTTTGAGGATCATCTGAAAGGGTATGACTCAAAAGACTAGAACCAGATGTCTGAGCACGAGTGCGACGAGTATCTGAAGGATCACCTGCCAAAGAACCAGCTGCATCAACAGTATCACGGGCCCACTTCAGCAAAGACGGAGCAACTGGTGGTGGTGGAGATGGTGGATCATGATCTACATCATCCTCAAGAGATAAGTAATCCTCAAGAGATGAAGAGGAAGGAGTAGGCAATGAGGGAGAAGCTGGTGATGGAGAATCCATCTGAGGATAGCACTCATCAAACTGGACATCCCACCGAAACAAGACCTCTCTAGAATCAGGATCAAACAACCTGTATGCCTTAACATCCTCACAGTAGCCAACAAATATGAGTGGTCGGCTCTTCCTCTCCATGGCTATCCACTGAGCATCAGGAATAAATGCCCAAGCCTCACTACCAAAAACTCGGAATGTAGAAACATCAGGCTTGACATGGGTCCAAGCCTCCTCAGGAGTTATATGTCGTAATGCCTTATGGGGCATCTGGTTCTGAATATAATTGGCACAATTGACTGCCTCAGCCCAAAATGAAGAACTCATAGCTCGAGACTGTATCATACAATTTTCCATCTCCCGTAAGGTTCTGTTCTTTCTCTCAGCAACACCATTCTGTTGAGGGGTATAAGGAACTGTAAACTGATGCTGTAAACCATGCTCAGTGCAAAAATCTCTGAAAACCTGATTTACATACTCCCCCCCATTATCTGTGCGTATCCTCCTGATAGAAAGTCCAGATTGCTTCTCCACAAATGTCTTAAACTTCCTGAAAGAGTCAAAGACATCAGACTTGTACTTAAGAAAGTACACCCATGTACGTCTAGAGAAGTCATCAATAAAAGTGAGTACATAACGGGCCCCTGAAAAAGAAGGAGTCGGAAAGGACATAAGATCACTGTGTACCAACTCTAGGGCTGCCCTAGCACGAGAGGCTCGACCCTTAGGAAAAGGATCTCGATGATGTTTACCAAGGACACAACCATGACATACACCATCTGTACAAGAAATCTGTGGAAGCCCAATCACAAGTGCCTGTGTACTCATCTGCTGTAGATATCCATAATTGACATGACCAAAACGCTCATGCCAAAGCCTGCTCACTGAATCTGCATGTGCTATAAGAGAGGAACCAACAGTGTCTGAACTCTCAAAGCCATCAAAACTATATAAGTGAGATGCAGAATCCACACTCCCAGTAGCCACAACCAAGTCAAGATCATGAAGATCTCGAATAACCACATCATGTGGAGAGAACTCAACTGTCTTACCAGAGCCAGAGTGGCAAATCTGATAAACAGATAGAAGGTTTGTCGAAATGTCAGAAACCAAAAGCACATCCTGAAGACAACCACCATCCAATGAAATAGTACCAAAACCCTGAACGGAAAGTTGTGCTGAGTCACCAACTGCAATATGTCGAGTGCCTGTAGGAGCAAGAGCGGTGACCAAATCCTGTGTGTGTGTCATATGGTGAGAGGCACCAGAATCTAGAATCCAAGTGGACGCTGAGGACAATGCTCGTGCAGAAAGAGCATGACCTTTCCCTGTGGGCTGTGAAGGAGGCTGTGGTGCACTGATATTATGCTGCTGCATGGCTTCCTCCAAAGCCTCTAAACGTTTCCAACACCTGGAAACGGGATGTCCTTCCTTGCCACAAAAACTGCAAGGATCACCTGATTTCTTCTTAGTCTTGGAGGAAGACTCACCAGACTTTGAAGATTTGCCCTGTTTAGAATTGAATTGTGGTTTTGAATCAGACTTAGGTGGTGGCTTGGAGGGATTCTCACTAGCCTCTGAATCTTTCTTAGGCTTCGGTTTCTGCTTCTGTTTTCCTTTGGAGGACTGGGCTACCAATGCTTGGTTCTGTGAACCTGAAAGTGAATCCAACCGCTTAAGCTTAGCTTGCTCACGAGTCAGACGATCACAAAAGACCTCAAAAGAAGGCATGACATGTCAAGCACCCAAGGCATCCATGGTGGAATAGAAGGTCGAAGAGAAGATCTGAAATGGACCCCGAAGCTTGGAGAGAATCAGGAAAATGCACTCTGTATCAGTCTTAGTCTTACCACAACCCTGCAAGATAGATCTTTGCTATTTGAACTTCATCAGAAAGTCCTCAATAGAAGGAAATGAATTAGGTACCAAGGAAGTTAACTCTGCCTCAAGCTGCAAAGCTCTGAACTCGTTGACAGTACCAAAAAGTCCCTCAAACTTGGTCCAAATGGCTCGAGGAGTGATACAACCCTCAAGATGAAACTGGAGACTGTCGGAAATGTGTAAAGCCATCAATCCCATAGCCTGATCCATATTGTTCCTGTGCTGCATAATCTCAAAAGGACATGTCAACTGAGGCTGAACCTCATCCAAACAGGACCATAACCCTTTTGACTGGAGAAGAGTCATCATGCGACCCTTCCAAGTGTGGTAATTATGCGGTGTGAGAGATTCAATAGGTCTGTCTGCCATCCTGTAAACTGTGCCTCAACTGCTCTAAATTTTTAATTATTATTAAGTGGTCTTTAGGAACTAGACAGAAGATGCAGAAGGGGGTTTGATTTTTTTTGTATTGGTGTTTGTAAATTCTAGTTTTCTGATGTAAATAACAGAAAGCAAGAGAAAACACCCCCCCACAATGCAAAAAACTAATCCCCAGTACAAATTGAAAGCCAGAAAATGATAGAAAGCAATAACAAGTTGAGAAAAAATTTGGAGCACCTGAAGATTTTTCTAATGAAATAGACTGTAGATCTGAAAAGAGCACAGAACCATCTTTCCAACGCCTATTCGCTTTCGAAAAATGGAGTCCGTATGCAAAAGATATGGCTCCTGGAGTGCAAAAAACTTGTTCTAACTTCGATTGGCAAAAAACACTACAAAATGGAAAAATCAGAAAAAAAGATCTAGATCTTTTAGATCGGGCTTGGAACCAGCTTTCCAACACCTATTTTCATTCGAAAATCCAAGCTAAAATGCCCGAGTTATACCCGATTTAGTAAAACTGCTCCAAAAAAGCCCAAATAGGCCCTTTAAGCCCTCAAGGGCTTAAAAAAAATAAGCCCCTGGTCCTCTGGGCGACCAGGGGCGGGCGCAGGGGGTGGCGCTGTGGTGGCGCGCGGGCGGAGCGCAGGCTGGGCGCGAGCTGTGCGTGGGCGGTGGGTGGCGCGACGGTGGAAGCCTGGCCGCGGCCGGTGGCCGCCGGGCTGCGCACCGACGGAGCGGGCTGTTTACACTGGCTGCGCTTTTTTTTAAACAAAAAAATTGCGTTTTTTAATTTTTTTTTGATTTTTTTTGAAAATCTGCCTCGATTTTCGTGCCCTAGGGCCGTACGGCCTTGGGGCCAAAAAAAATTTGCCACTTGGTGCAACTGTGTCCAAATCGGACGAATTTTATATGGAAATAGGGGTTTTTGGGCGCTATGAGCTCAACGGTGAGGTCCGTTTGGGCTCAAAGTGCACGGAAAAAAAATACCCCCTATTCCAAAATAAAAAATAGAATACAAACACAGATCTGATGCAACCAAAACCTGGATCTCAAAATCTTTCAAAAGTTTGAACAAGCTGCAGCAGATCTAGCTCTGATACCATGTAGGATTTGAGAAATACAAATCCACAGAACCCAAAAGAAACCTGCATGCAAAAAACCTGTCACAGAGAAAGAGAGAGAACGAATACAAGGGTTTTGGCTCTGACAAAGAGAAAAGATGTATTATCAGAGAAAAATGAATCAAGAATATGAATAATACAAGAGATCAATCCTTATAAAGGAGATCAACACCAAAAGGAAAACCTAACCCTAAGGTGTGAGCATTTAATAATTAAATATTAATTATTAAATGACTAATGTATGCATAAAGAGAAATCTTAAGAGGAGAGCAAAGTTAATTAATTACTTTACTCTAACAGGGGGGCATACATTCCTAGGGAGACCATTAACAACTACCATCCAAATATCAAACCCTAGGGAGGATAGGAAGATTTCCATTCGGCAACTCCAAATAGAATAGTTTGATCCATCAAAC
The DNA here is from genome assembly GCF_030272615.1 of Cryptomeria japonica. Classification (NCBI taxonomy): domain Eukaryota; kingdom Viridiplantae; phylum Streptophyta; class Pinopsida; order Cupressales; family Cupressaceae; genus Cryptomeria; species Cryptomeria japonica. The sequence goes on along the minus strand of NC_081405.1, from coordinate 641,143,305 downwards.
ACTAGAGCAGGGATTGACACTAAACGAACCATTGTGTCCTTAGGCTAGAATCTACCCAAGTTGGAGAACACTCTTCTAACTGGGAACCTAGGCTCTGATACCAATTGTTAGACACAATGCACCACTGAGAGGGGGAGGGGGTGATTCAGTGGTTCCCAAAACATTTCCTTTTGGCTTTCCTTTGTGAGCAACACCGGTTTGTGAATCAAGCACAAATAAGACTTACTGGTTAGTAATGAGACTAACTCAAATACACACACACACACAAAGAGACATCACATCACACTAGTATATATGAGGAAAACCCAAGATGGGAAAAACCTTGGTGAGCAATGTTGTTGGAGTCTACTGCTCCAATCCAACCTCACAATGAAAAATAATGTTACAAAGTTTAGGGCACCAACCCAAGGAGCACCAACCCCTGACTTTAGGGAACAAACCCAAGGAGCACCAACCCCTACCTTTAGGGCACCAACCCAAGGAGCTACAACCCCTGTACCGAGCTACAACTCAGTGTTCACACTATAAACTTTAATTACAAAAGTAGTTATCTTGTTACAAGTGAATCTTGCAACCTTTTCATATATTTTACTCTGCCAGTGAGATACTTTCTCTGCTACACCGACTCACTCTTCTACTGCTCTTCACTTGCTACTTCTCTACTAGATCTCCTCCATAAACTCTCTGCACTTTACTAGTACTATACTCTATTGGTTCTGTATCCTCCTTCTCTGCAACTCTCTTCTCTTCTTCTCTTCTAGTATAACCACTACCGGTTCTTCTCTACTACCGATTGAACACTTCAACCTGGTTCATCCTCACTCTCACTCACTTCTTAGATGTTTGTTGAGCACTTGGCTGATTTCCTCTTACTTGCAGAAGTATCACACTTCATGGTAGCACAATATTCTTCTCTTCAATAGCCTCATCTATCTCTCAGGGTCATGTATTTATGACCTAGACTTCCCACCACAAGCCAATTCAAACTTGGCGCCTTAGGGTTTTTTCCACTGATCACGAGATAGACCGAATCCAATAAAATATAATCAGATTACAAATCAGATATGTCTATCTGTACATATCTGCCATTTACGTGTGTTCTAGAACATGCCTCCTTTCTTCAATAACCTACAACCATTCTATTGTCTTAGCTCAAACAATTGCCATAAATAACCCAGCTGTCTCCTTCGCCTACTTCGATCTGCACAACCAATCTGTCCTAGATCTCGAGCCACACAACTTTACAACTCTACCTTGATCTTTGTAGTCACCATTAAAGTTAGACCAATCACAACTACCTCACCGGCCTTACTTCGCCAACCTATTCATGTTTCATTCGCCACTTCATGCATGTTTTCCATTTCATCCTTATGTGGCATCACTGTTGGTGTCCACCTCATCACACTATTTTGTCAATTCATGCCTAGTCACCGAATACACACATAACCAGTTTCATCTACCGGTAAGCAAACCCTACTGACTTATGACACCTTTCTAGTTGTCATTCTTGTCATGACCTTGTCTATTCTACCGATGTAAACCTCAAACCAGTCTTCAGACATGTCAATCCAATACATGCACATTCTCATCAAGTAGGAGTCTTCTGCACCTACACCTTGTCAATATTACCAGTGGGATTTCATACTGATTACCACTCTTGATGACATCATGTCATCAACATTCAACGAGATCCATCTTTATCAAGTGAGAACCTTATCTTCCTTGTCTCTTCTCTAATGTTTCACCAGTTGACATAACATGTCAACTATCACCAATGCAGATTCTAGTTAATGTGTCTACCAGAGGGCAACATGCTTTCCTTCTTGTCGGTGAGCCACATTGATGACACCAAGTCATCATACTCCAACTATTCTACATCAACCTCTCTTTAGTATTCTGATATCTCATGTATATTCTTGCAAAATCTCCATCATTCATCCTTCACTATCCTAGTAGCATTAGCACACCTTGCATGTTCGGTGTGTATTTCTGATCTCATGCACTTAGAGAATTCCTTAAATTCACTGGTAGGTTCAATGTGATCCTTCAAGTACTTTTGTTTTACCTCTTCACTCTTATCTCTCCAAACTATAATGCACTCAACGCATAATAGGAGATAAGCTCCAGTTACTTGGTAGAGTAACATCTTGTCTTCTGCCATATACTCATGTGACTTCCCTGTTTGTGTAGAATCTCTTCAAACAAGCACATGTGAACTGATATGAGCATATTTACTGTCAGTCATTGCTTCTCATGATGACTGCATCTTCATCTGGTGGGAGTCCTACTACTATACAACCTCACAGCATACTGGTTCATTCTTCTCTTCCAGTGTTGATGTGATTTAGGTAACATTCTGCCTCTTCATCACAAACAACCACTCAAACACCTTGCCCATTTGTCAACACAACACTTGCTAGTTGACATACTTTCCTTACCTTACCAGTGTTCTGCAACACAAGGTGATATCCAAGATATCACATCCTGTACTCCTCCATATCAGTGTTGCTCATACATCTCTACTACCGGTGATCATCCCATACTGGTTAACATCAATGACAACACAATGCCAACAGAAAGCTTCAAATCCATTGCTTGTTTTAACTTCAAATACATTCTCTTCATCCTTTCTGATTTCCTTCTAAGGAAAATCCTTGGAAGGACTAACTTTCCTTTCATCTGTTATTGTATCTTTTGAGTTACTAGGAAGTCTAGTTCCTCCGTCCGATCTACCCTCCTCATTTTTGTTCAGCTTCTCTTTCCAGATCTATTTGACATGATTATTGTTCTTCTAAGCATTCTTTGGGTTACAAGGACAAACCTTTTCCCAATGTCCAACTTTCTTACATGAGAAGCACACAAAAGGGAGGGATTCAAACTCTATAACTTGTTCCCACTTACCTAGCTTGGAATTTATTTTGATAGAGCTAATAAGGTCCGTGTTCTGTGAGATATTAACACATATCCTCTCATACACCAATCTCTTTTATACTATTGTCATAGATTCTATAGCCACAAGCTCCCCAAAGGATTTATCAATGTCCGAGAACATGCCCTCCAACCAAAATTCAAGCGGCAAACCAGGCAACTGCACCCAGACCGAGGAAAATTCAAAAAAGGAATCATTGAGCTCCATTTTTTGAGACCATTTTCTTAAAGATAAAGAAGAGTTCCCAAGCATCCAGGGTCCTCCACTCAGAGCCATTTCCAAATATTCACTATAGGAGAAGGAAAAGACAAAAAAAACCCTTGACAGGGCTGAGACATCAATGTGTCCTTTCCCCTCCATTTTCTCTTCACAAAAGACTTAACAACTTCAATATTAGGTCTGGGTCTAATTCCCCACCAACGAAAATGCCATTAGAGAAATATTGTGATCTATGACCACATCTAGTACTGAAATAGCTAATCTACCTACCTTTCTATCAGAAATATATTCCACAGAAGGAAAGGTAGATTTACCAGTAGCCTTGTTTGTAAATAAACTATTCTAGGTTTTGACCACCTTGTCTTCAGCTGTCTTTTCCAGCTCAACATTCAAGTTCTCATGACCCAAATTTGAAGAATCTTCAATATTTTTAAAGACAAGAGGAGGGTCCCAATTTTGTGTGTCCCCATCCTCTCGACCATCCTCATCATCCATCGTAGATCCCAAAGAGACAAGTTTTCCTTGAGCTACAGAGGTAGCAGAACCAAAGGAACCAGCCATGCTATTCCCTCCATTCACCGAATTCAAATTTCCCTCCAGCCACACTATTCCCTCCATTCAAATTTTTGTGTGATGTTGTAGAGATGGATGCTTTCCACTTAATCCTTGTAGTTAGCATCAATGAACAAGTCTTTTTTGCTGTATCTTTCACTAGGATTAGTTAGCCCTAGTTTATAAGTCTAGAGTGATGAGCTCCCTTTTTGTAAAACATTTCTATATAGTTGACTATTTTTGTGAGTTGGCGCTCACCATGGTTTTTTCTAGTTTGGGTTTTCCACATATAAAATATTGGTGTTCATGTGTGAATGATGTGAATGATTTTATGATGTTATCTCTTAATACTCTTTGAAGTGAGTGCTTGGAATAAACTTGTTAATGCAAGATTAGAGTTAAAAAATTTAGTTTACACTGATTCACCCCCCTCTTAGAATTTGAAGTGTGTTCAATAATTAGTATCAAAGAAATGTTCCTCTTGAGTAAGCTTAACTGCTTGAGGTAGATCCAAAGTTTTTAACACTATGTTTGAAGAAGAAATAAATGATATGGATGCCATGAAACATAGTGACTGTCAATGTGAAGGTGTAGTTGACATGGAAGGAGAACTAATATCCACTCTTGTAGATCTAGATGAGAGAAGATTCAAATTAAGAAAGGCTAAAGACAAAATTGCATACTTGAGAAAGTTGCTAGACCAAGGAAGGAAGCAAATGGATGATCTTGATACAAAACTAAATGACAGTATGAAGAAAGAATAAGTATCCAGTAGATTACTGAGAGGGGGGGTGAATCAGTAACTAGAAAAACTGATAAAAACTTCCCAAACTCAAACATACAAAGTAATCTTATCAATGAAATACCACTATCAAGATCAATACTCATAAGAATACCAGTTGACTGACAACAACTTAACAGCAAACATCATTTAACTTGTAATCATCCAAATGCTTTATCATATGTCAATACTTCACTTCTCAATGCATCTAGTTACATCAGAAATAGTTAATCAAATCATAATAAGATCATAACCATAAAAAACATTCACCACATGACACGGGTATTTATACGTGGAAAACCCAAATAGGTAAAAATCATGGTCAGATGAGACTCACAAGATAATATCTAAACTCTTTTGAAGTTTGCCCTGTTAGGAGCCAAGCCTGTTAAAGCTTTTACAAAAGTCCTATTAAGAACTAATCCTGTTAGGAATCTCCCGGTTAAGGGATTGACTACTAATGCCTTGTTAGAAGCAAACACCCTATAAGGAGTAACCTTAGTAGAGGATTTGAAAATCTAATCTAATGGACCACCTTGTTAGAGGATTTAATAAGTAACCAAGCTTGTTAGAGCTTACTCAGTTAGGGGATTTCAATTCTACTGTAATTGTTAGAAAACAATAGGAGTTTCTTGATTTGTCTGAATAGCACTGCATTTGCTTGATCAAATCCATTTAAGCTTCTATTTTCCTTTACTCAAACTACAGACTCATTCTCCAGTTCGGCAATCACACACTCAACTGATTCCTGCCAACTGTTGCCAACACTAAACAAAACAACTTCGTCGACCTTAAAAACAAATAAATTAGGTTGGTAACACAACAAAAATATAATCCTCATCAAGATTACAAACAAGTTGGTAGAAGCATGACCGTTGGATTTCATAGCAATCTCTACACATCAATCAAGAAAACCTCAATCGCTCCTTGATTACCACTTCATCGAGCTTAGTAACTCATCACACATTTTGTATTAGATGCAATACATTTTGTTCATTCCCTAGACAAACAAACACACCAAAACATTTTGAACTTGTCTTCATACAATGACCTTACATGTCACAATCATTACCGCTCAACCAGCATAACCAATTCAACAACCTTAACCGGTTAGGGTTTAACAAAAACAACTGGCAGGGTTTACCAGTTACATAACATAGAAAGGGTTTAACCTTTTACTCTGATTACCGGTTCGACTCACAAACTTACATACCGGTTTACAATAACCTTCACAAAGCTCTTCCTACCAGTTATAAGACAATATCAATAATAACAACAATATCAGCAACATCATTACTGGTTTAATTGACATCAATGACAACATAACATGTCATTAATGCAATCTTTATGCAAATTCCAACAATCTCCCCCTTTGTCATTGATGGAAATACAAAATATCAACACCATTGCTTTGTTGTTGTGATTGTGAATAGGAATCCTGGTTTACATTACTAAGTATTCACATGCTCTCTTTGTCTTCAGTCTGTCACTGGTTTTCCTTTCCATAATCACATAATTCTTCTCCTCCTTTGACATCAATGTCAAATTGAAAGTAAACACATGTAATGTTAAATTTACACTATGCATCAACAACATATGCAACTTGATGCTCCCCCTGTGGAATACATCCACTTCTACATCAACCCTTATAAAATTTTGCAAGTTATTCAAGGACTGATGCAGTCAACATCATGTTCAACTGACTTCATGAAGAGGGACAACCCCTAACTGACTTCTAAGATACTCAAAAGTAGTCTTAGGCAAACATTTGGTAAAAATATCTGTAAGCTGCTCCTTGGTAGAAACATGCTCTAAGATAACATCTTTGCTCTGAACTTTTTCCTTCAAGAAATGATATTTCAATTCAATGTGCTTGGTTCATGCATGCAAAATAGGATTCTTGGAGATATTTATGGAACTTGTGTTATCGCATAAAATCTTTATAGGTTCTGAAATCTTCATCTTAAAACCTTCCAAAATGTGCCCCATCCAAATAGCCTGTGTGCAATTCATATAAGCTGTAACATACTCAGCTTTAGCAGTAGATTGTGAAGTACAACTCTACTTTTTACTACTCCATGAAACAAGCCTTCCTCCAATAAAAAATGCTCCACTGGTTGTGCTTTTCTGGTCATCAACATTTCCTACCCAATCAGCATCTGTGTATGCCTTCAAATCAAAGTTTCCACCATATGGACACCATAATCCATAGTCAACAGTACCTTTCAGGTATCTAAAGATTCTCTTGGTTTCTATCAAGTGTGTCTCCTTAGTATTCTTCTGGAATCTAGCAACTATGCCAACTGCATGGGCTATGTCCGGTCTGCTATGAACAACATAATGCAATTTTCCAATCATTGACCTATATTCCTTCTCATCAACAGACTTAGATTCATCTTCCTTGGACAACTTACAACCTATAACCATTGGTGTCCCAACTAGTTTACAGTCACTCATGTGAAATATCATGAAAACCTCTTTTACATACTTAGATTGTGTAATGAAAATAACATTCTTCATTTGTTGTATCTGCAAGCCTATGAAATTTTTTATTTCCCCTACTAAAGACATTTCAAACTCATCATTCATTTCATTTTCAAAACTATTGCTCATGACATCATTACCTCCAAATATAATATCATCAACAAATACTTCACTAACCAGTATTTCATCTCCTTTTGACTTGAGATATATGTTACTATCATCACTAGTTCTCAGAAAGCCTATCTTCATTAGATGTGTATGAAGCCTTTCATACCATGCTCTGGGTGCTTGGTTTAATTCATATAAAGCCTTATGCAATCTGCATGCCATGTCTTTCTCATTAGTTAAAGCATAACCATTTGGCTGCTCTATGTATACCTCTTCCTCCAATATCCCATTCAAAAATGCAGACTTAACATGCGTTTGATATACCTTGAACTTTTTATGGGCTGAAAATGCAAGTAAAGTTCTAACACCTTCTAGTCTTGCTACTAGTGCAAAAGTTTCTCCATAATATTCTCCTTCTTCTTGTGCATAACCCTTGCAGACTAATATTTCCAAGTTGTGAGTTACAACACCATCTTCATTCAATTTATTCCTATATACCCATTTAGTACCTATAACATTCTTATTTACTGGTCGGGGTACTAGGGTCCAAGTGTTGTTCTTCTCAATTTGATCCAATTCCTCCTCCATAGCTTTAACCCAATGATCATCACTGAATGCCTCCTTAATAGTTCTTAGTTCAATAGTGGAGATCATGCAAGAATTCTCTCTGGTTCTTCTTCTGGCTAGCACTCCAACATCCTTCTCTCCAATAATCTGCTCAGGATTGTGATTCAGTCTCACATATCTAGGAATAGCATGATCATTATCTTCAGGTTCATCTTCTTCGTTGTCATCATCTTCTTCTGAATTTATCTATTCTGGTTGAACTGGTGCATCAGAATTTTCTTTGCCAGTCTCAGATTTCACAATTTCTAGTTCCAAAAACAAAATGCAAGGATCTTTATCCTTCTTCTCTGAACTGGTTCCTTCTGAGACTTCAGGAAATTCATTCACTTTAACATCAACACTCTCAACAATTCTCTGTGTCCGGTTGTTAAAACATTTGTAGGCCTTACTCTTGGTGGAATAGCCAAGAAATATGCCTTCATCACTCTTAGCCTCAAATTTGCTAATGTAATCACCTCTCTTGATAAAACATTTGCTTCCAAATATCTTGAAATAGCTAACATCAGGTGATCTTCCATACCAATATTCATAAGGAGTCCTTTCCTTACCTCTCTTTACCAGAACCCGGTTCATTGTGTAGATAGTTGTGCTGACAGCTTCTCTCCAAAAGGTTTTCACTACACCTCCTTGTATCAACATTGTCCTAGTAGCTTCAACAACTAACCGGTTGTTCCTTTCTATGATACTATTCTGCTATGGTGTCCTTGGTGCAGAAAGTTTCCATTTGATACCATTCTCTTCATAGTACCTAGTGAATTCCTCAAAAGTAAATTCACCGCCTTGATCTGTCCTCAGACATTTTATCTTCTTACCACTCTCTTTCACAGCTAAGGCCCTGAATGCCTTGAACTTACCAAAAGCTTCAGTCTTATCTTTCAAGAATGTGACCCACATCATCTTTGAGCAATCATCAGTGAGAATCATAAAATATCTATCACCTTGAATGCTTTTTGTTCTTATTAGTCTACAAAGATCTGTATGAACCAAATCTAACAAGTGCTCTGCTGAGAGGGATTTTCTTTTGAAATTTGAAGAAGTCATCTTTCCTAACTGACATTCTTTTCAAAGAGCATTAACCCGTTTGTTTAACTGAGGCAAACCTCTCATTGTCTTGGAATTGCTTACTTTAACAATGTTATCAAAGTTTATATGACAAAATATCCTATGCCAAAGCCAACTATCATCTATTTTTGTAATAAAATAGTTTCTAACTTTAGAATTAAGATGAAATAGGTTACCTTTAGTTTGTTTCTTGGTTGCAATCAATTCATCTTTGTTGTCAAAGATTTTGCACATACCATTTTTTAACTCCAGTGGGTATCCTTTGTCATTAAGTTGTGCCACACTCAAAAGATCGTGCTTTAGTCCTTAAACCTAGTAGACATCATCTGCACTACTCTTCCCATTAAGAGAAATAACTCCTTTACCTTTAACCATGCAGGGTGAGTCATTGCCAAATCTAACAACACCACCATCAAATTCTTTCAAGGAAAGAAATTTGCTCTGATCACTGGTCATATGATGTGAACAACCACTATCAATGATCCAGTAATCAGATATATCCATCCTGTATACTAATGCCTTCTGGTCTAATATCTCTTCCTTAATAGCTACAAACACAATATCTTCACTAGCATCATCATTAGATTCTTCATCAGTGATACCACTATCAATAGCAATAAGACAATCTCTTTTGCCTTTACCCGTATACTTCTTGAATGTATCTCTCATGTTCATTTTCACCATTAGGACAATTAGCCTCCATGTGACCAATCTTGTTGCATGCAAAACAATTTAAAAGTAATTTAACTCTATATTTACCAGTGCCTCTAGGCAACCACTTTGCCAATAATGCTTCAAGCTCCACTAAATTGTCTTCATCATCAACATCTCTACTGGATCTAGATTCATAACCAAGACTAGTAGCTCTACTTTTTCTCATAGATGGGTTAGAAACAAAATCTCTAAATGCAGACTCAGATTTTTGTATACTACCATCATAACCATTTAATTCAAAATCAGTAAGCTTTCCAATGATGGAGTCAAGAGTTACCTTAGTTTTGTCAATGGACTTCAGCTCCTGAATAGCATAGACCGGTAGCAGGGTTCTTAGTACCTTACTAATTACTATGGCATCTTCCACTTTCCCTCTTGCACAAATATTTCACCGACTATCTCTTTTATCCTTTGACCATACTATTGGATATTCTCACCTTCAGACATCCTCATGTCATCAAAATTTCCTCTTAGACTCTTTTCTTTAGCAATCTTAACATGTTCATCACTGCTATAAATCTCTTCAAGTTTTTTCCATACTTCATATGCAGTTTCAAGACCATGAACATCTACATATTCAACATCAGATAGGGAACTGATAATAGCCTCTAATGCTTGATGATTTTCTTGTTGTTCTTTCTTCTGATCATTTGTCAGAATTCTAGTAGGCGCAATATACTTAGTATCTATATGATCTCAATATTGACTTCCTAGACTCTTGATGTAAATTTTCATTCTGTCACTCCATATCCTATAGTTTTCTCTATTGAACTTTAGACCTTCCTTCTTCATCATGATCTAGCAAATCTTTTCCTCAAGCTGTTAGGCTTAGACCTTAGAGGACCTGAGATGCTCTGATACCAATTGATGGTATGATGAAAGAATAAGTATCTAGTAGATTACTGAGGAGGGGGGGGGGTGAATCAGTAACTAGAAAAACTAATAAAAACTTCCCAAAATCAAACATGCAAAGTAATCTTATCAATGAAATACCACTGTCAAGATCAATACTCATAAGAATACCGATTGATTGTTACAACAAATTAACATTAAACATCATTTAACTTGTAATCATCCAAATGCTTTATCACATGTCAATACTTCACTTCTCAATGCATTCACTTACGATGCCTTATCAGAAATAGTTAATCAAATCACAATGAGATCATAAAAATAAAAATATTCACCACATTACACAAGTATTTATATGTGTAAAACCCAAATAGGTAAAAATCATGATGAGATGAGACTCACAAGATAATATATGAACTCTTCTAAAGTTCACCTTGTTAGGAGCCAAGCCTGTTAAACCTTTTACAAAAATCCTGTTAAGAACCGATCCTATTAGGAATCACCCAGTTAAGGGATTGACTACAAATGCCTTGTTAGAAGAAAATACCCTGTAAAGAGTAACCTCAATAGAGGATTAGAAAATCCAATCTAATGGACCATCTTGTTAGAGGATTTAATAAGTAACCAAGCTTGTAAGAGCTTACCCGGTTAGGGGATTTCAATTCTGTTGTAATTGTTAGAAAAAAATAGGAGTTTCTTGATCTGTCTAAATAGCACTACATTTTCTTGATCAGATCCATTTAAGATTCTATCTACCTTTACTCAAACTACAAACTCATTCTCCAGTTCGGCAATCACACACTCAACTGATTTTTGCCAACTCTTGCCAACACTCAACAAAACAACTTCATTAACCTTAAATACAAATAAATTAGGTTAGTAACACAACAAAAATCTAATCCTCTCATCAATATTACAAACAAGTTGGTACAAGAATGACCATTGGATTTCATAGCAATCTCTACACATCAATCAAGAAAACCTCAACCGCTCTTTGATTACTGCTTCATTGAGCTAAGTAACTCATCACACATTTTGCATTAGATGCAATACATTTTGTTCATTCCCTAGACAAACAAATGTGCCAAAACATTTTGAACTTATCTTCATACAATGACCTTATGTGTCACCATCATTACCACTCAACCAAAATAACCAATTCAACAACCTTAATCGGTTAGGGTTTAACAAAAACAACTGGTAGGATTTACTGGTTACATAACATAGAAAGGGTTTAACCTTTTACTCTGATTATCGGTTCAACTCACAAACTTACATACCGGTTTACAAAAACCTTCACAAAGCTCTTCCTACTAGTTACAAGACAATATCAACAATAATAACAATATCAACAACATCATTACTGGTTCAATTGACATCAATGACAACATAACATATCATTAATGTAATATTTATGCAAATGCCAACATTGAATAGAAAAATAGAGAAATGTACTAAGCTTAAGAAAGAGGTGCATAAAATGAAAAGGGAGTTAAAGGAGGCAAAGGAAGAGATTGACAAAGGCCTAAAGTTGAAAGGTAGAAGTGAAGTCCTTGATGTAACAAAGAAAAGACAAATAAGGCTTAGGAGATGAAGAAGGTGAATAATCTAAAGAAAAAGAAAAAATCAGTAATCTCTAGTTCAAAATTTTCGGAAACCTCCTCTGGTTCCTAACAGGTACTCTTTCAAGGGTAATTTTTTTTCTTGCAATAGATATGGACATAAATCTAGTCAATGTAGAAGTTAGATAAGAAATCAACCTATTAAGATAAGATGCTATTCATGCAACAAGTTTGGACATAAAGAAAATGGATGTAGGAACATGATGATATGGAATGGATATAGAAATACAAATATTGTACAACCATTTCATGGAATATATGTTGCTCTTGCAATATATATGGGCATAAAGAATTTGAATGTAGAGCATCTAATAGATCCAAAAGTAATAGAAGGTATGGAAATCATCATCAAAGGAGTTTGGTTTGCTATAATTGTAACAAGATGGAGCATATTGCAAAAGATTACAGAAATAGATCTAAGATGTCTTTCACACTGACAAATAATGTGGACATTAACATTGAGAAAAAAAAATGAGAAAAATGGGGGTTAAGAAATATAATGAAAAGACAGAGCAGAATACAAAAGTTGAGTCAACACCGATTGATGTTGCTGCTTCCTCTAAAAATTGAATTTGTTTTCTAGTCTAAGGGGGATAATTGAAAAAAAGATCTTGCACCCCCTCAAATTTTGGAGTGGAAATTCAAAAGATAACTTTTTGGTGCTTCAAAATGTTTTATGGTTAATTCGATGTTACTGAATATGGAAGTAAAAAACAGAGTCATTTTTCTTAGGAAGTATTCTTATCATTAATGCCTACCCAACTCGAAAGGAAATATATTGAGAAGCCACTTGATTATTACAGTCACTTGAGAAAATAAATCCTAAGGATTTACAGGATGAAGAGGAGCTCATATTGTTGCACAAAGAAAACCCTAAGCTTGCGATATGCCAATTTCAGTTGTTGTTGATCCAAAATTAAAGTCCCAACCTGTGTTGAAGCCATATTTATTTGTAGTGATGTTAAATGATAAGGATGGAGCATTTTCAAAGGTACCTTCTCATTGCCTATATACTGAGGATGTTCATGCTTACATACATGCTCAAATGAAAGAGGTGAGTCATCTCAAATTTAATGGCCTATGGGAAAAAGTGACTAAAGAAGATGGTATGAATCTGAAGAACAAATACAAAAATATTGAAGTTGTTGGGTTAGACATTTGGGGAGATTTTCCTAATTTTTCATATGAAACAAAATCGATTAGAATCATTCTAAGCTGCATTCATGGTGATACAATGACCCTTAACAAACCCTACCAAATTATAAAGGATGTAATTTGAACCCTAACCAGTTTGTGTCAAATGGGAGGAATACCAACTAAGCATTTTGTGAAGAATGACACCATCTCTAATTTGACATGAGTGAAAAGTGATGGAAGGGCAATGACTGTCGAAAATATCACTAACCTTGGAGTGAAGCTTGTTGAAAAATGCATAACATATGAAATCTATTTTCAGAATCGTGAAGGTACAACTACAACTATAGCAATCCATATGGCCTAAATAGAACTATGGTATGTAACAAATCTTTTGATTTGTATAAACTTGTTTTGGGGGAATTTATGAAAACCTAAATAAAACAAGAAAGAGAAAATATCCTTTCAAGTTTGGTTCATTGATAATTTGTCTAGCTTTTATGTTATTGAATGTACTCCCTAGAAGGGATAATGTTGTATGGGAGAAGATATCTATGCTGGGAATGCAAATAGGGGATTATGTGAGAAGATGTATGTTGGATGATAAGAACTACTACAGAGGTTTTAGTGGATGGTTCAAGGAGTTTTAAATGTCAATGCAAAATAGATATAGGTTTTCATCTCATTTGGTTTAATTAATACAAAGATATATTCACTTTTTTGGTTAGTAGGGATAACTGCTATATCATTGCAGTGGAACAACGTGTTAGGTGGATTTCAGAGCTGCCATATGAAGTATCTAATGAAATGGCTAAAGGAAACATTCTCCAAGTGATGAATCTGGACAAGGCTCCTGATGAATCCCGATTCAGGATTGTGGAAGAGATTGAAGAGAGTCTAAGGAAAGAAAGATCAGCAAAAGTCTTAAATAAGAGAATGCATGTGATATTTACTAAAATTGAGGATTCCAGAAATTGTAGAGAAATATGTGCCCTAGTCATGTTAGTCTGCATGGTTGCCATCTCTGGTTATGCCCAGTATTTCAGGTGTATTTGAAAATGTGCAAAGTGAAGGTGCCTCTATGGAGAAGAAGAGAAAACCTTAAAATAAATCAAAGGTGTAGAGAAAAGAAGAAGAGACAGATGAAATCATTGATGAGGAGGCCAAAAAAGAAAGATTTGTGATCAGTCCCAGAAGTAAAAAGGCGAAATCTAAAGAGACTGTTGAGAAGGAGCCTCCATTGAAGAAATAGAAAAGAGGGCTATCCTTCAGACATGAAAATAAGAAGCCTACAATAAAAGAGAAGAGTCCTCAAGTAGAAGTCTTAATCTTGGAAAGTTTGGTTAATATTCTAGTTGATAAGAAATCTTTGAGTTATGTTTAGAAGCCTATGATGACTTTGAACCAGTGAACACAGATATTATACAAAAGGCTATGATTAGATATATGATTTTATTTGATTAAATTTTGAATGAAATTAAAGATGAAATCCTGCAAGAACTTTATGAAATTTTTCTAGAGAAAATAAAAGATGTCATGACCAAAGAAACAAACTTTAGAAATGCAGCAATGGACAAGGTTTGTAGGTCTTTAGGTAAAGAAGCCCAATTAAAGATTCAACAAGCATTGAACATCTGATTTCACACTAAATAGAGGGTAAATATTATCATGGGTGATGACCCTAAGGATATTAAGAGAATAAGAAGAAGAACATATGATATCATTGAAGAAGTTGCAGAACTAGTTGGCATCTTAAAATATCTTCTCATATGGAGAAGATAAAAAAGAAAATTAATTTGGGAGAGCCTAGTGGAAGCAATGTTGCTCTGGTGTTTGGAGTAGATGTTCTTATAGATAAACTGGAAATCATTCTATATATTGTAAATATTTTAGATGCAAACACTGAGAAAGTTGAGAGTAAAGAGATAGAAAGGGAATATAAAAATGTGTTTGATAACCTAGAGGATTTGCACAGTGATAATTCTTTAGACTCTATTGAATTCATATGGAAGTACCTTTGAAGGAGAAAATGCAAAGAAGAATATTTCACAGACAGAAGGAAAGGGAAGACCCAAGGAAGAGATCAAAGGAGTAGAGTCTGAGAAGACTCCAGTAATTCTATTGGTTGTCATGCCTAATACTAACATTTCCCCTAAGTTGCTACATGTTCCTATCTCTTAAGGTAAAGTTGATATTAACTTGTTATCTTTGAAACTGATGTTATTACTTGGTAACACTCTACTTTCTGAAGCAAGAAAGAAAAAATTTGTCTCAAGAGTTTTGGTTGAAGACATGTTGAAGTTTCTCCATGAGAAACTTCTAGAAGTAAAAGTAGAATCCTAGAATGATGAGATGCAAATGAGAAATGCATTTGATAAGCTACAAGATAGAGTAGTAAAATTTGAAGAAAGAATAGCTAAATTTGTAGAGATTTTAGTCATTGTAGAACAAGTGTACAAAATCTCATACCAGGCTAAAAGAGAAGATCATCTCACTTGAGGCCAACATAGATCATGTAGTATACATGTTTAGAGTCAATTTGTCTTGGCCGAAGGCCATTGAGGATATACAAAAGAAGATTTCAAACACAGAATAAATAATCTTGGATATTTTAAAGACATTTGATCCTCAAAATGATGAAGATGGTACATAAAGGATGAAACTTACACAGATGAACAAGAATTTGGAGCTACGGATTGTTCAAAAAGAAACGGTTAAGAAAGAATTTGAGAGGCTTTGAGACATAGTTGAAATGCATATATCTAGAATGATAAAAGTGACAAAGAATGTGAAGAAGTTGTTTGTTGTTATCATGTCTCCATCAAGATACAAAGAAGCTATTAAATGTACTTTAGAAATGAAGAGTCAGATTAGAGTGCTTGATTTAGATGCTATAGATTGGAATGTTGTTCTACAACAATTGCAAATAGTGCATGGTGGAGCCATTGCTCTAGTTTTACAAGGTGCTTAATTTATTTCTGGTAGTACATTCAAATTTTGTCTATATGGAATATTTTTTCTTAGGGGGAGTCTCTGTATCCTTCGTCTTTGATGGAAAAGGGTGAGGAAAGGATGGTTCTTTGGACTGTGGTCAACAAAGAAAGATAGAATTGGCAAGTTGTATGATAGGTGTTGCCATCAATGACAAAGGGGGAGATTGTTAAAAGTATGCCTTTGTCTTGTCATTGATGCAAACCCCTTTGATCGGGAAGTAGACCGAAAGTAGAGTTTTGGGTTTGGAAGTTGTGCTTTTGGTTTGAAGTTGGTTTAGTGCATTTGTGTTTGATCCAAATAAGTTTGTGTATTGATATTGTCCTTTTAGTTTACAAAAAACACTTTCATGTATTGGTCGATAGTCCTGTTGTTTCTTTTGGTTTGGTGTTACACATTTGGTTTCATTTTATTTTCTAAATTAAGCTCCATGCATTTTATATTTTGGTCTGGCTATGTATTTTGGGTCAGAAATGTGCATACATGTTACAATCTTACTTGTGATTGACTTGGTGAAGATGGTTGTTCCAGATTGGTATATATATATACATATACATGATAGACGAAATATAATGCATGCATGTGTGTGGAATATAGTAGTGAATATGTGTGAGACTTAATGCAAGGATGGAAATGTAAGTGGTGTTGCTATAGAGGTGATACTTGAGTAATCTGGAGACTTGGAGGGCCAGATATTTTGGTGAGGTCAAAATTTGCGCTATAGTAAAAACTATAATCAACATACTGAGAAGCTCTTATTCATACAATTATTTTTCTATAAATTGTGATAATGTATCTTTCCCTATTGTAGTTAGGATCAGTACACAAGTCTTTTTTTTTGTATCTTGCACCAGGAGTAGTTAGCCTTGGTCTGAAAGTTTGGAGCAATGAGCTCCCTTTTTATAAAACATTTCTATATAGTGGATTATTTATGTGAGTTTGTGCTCACTGTGTTTTTTCCTAATTTGTCTTTTCCACATATAAAATATTGGTGTTCATTTGTGAATGACTTTATGATGTTATCTCTTAATACTCTTTGAAGTGAGTGCTTAGAATAAACTTGTTAATGCAAGATTGGAGTTCAGAATTTTAGTTTATGTCGATTCACCCCCCTCTCAACATTTGGTGTGTGTTAAACAATACCTCTCAATGTAGTCAAGGCATGTCAATTGAATATATTAAGATGATTAATATTATGTTTGTTTATCAAGGCTACTTTTCAAAATATGCATATGCCCTATACAACTTTGAAATCAACTATGATCTTTTGTGTCTACTTTTCTCTTTATACATACATTTAGAAGCATAATGACCAATTCTACCATAATTAAAATATTTCAGAGGCAACTTACCATTTTTATTTTTGGGTTCCTCTCTTTAGTCTTCTAACAAAGTTTTCCTCGATCTCATCCATATTTTCACTTGTTTTAGGTTCATCTTCAACTATCTTTGAAACATTGAATGCAACTTCTTTTCTTTCTCTTTTGATATATTCCATCTCTTATATTTCATAGGTAGATGATGACCCAAGGAGTTTATCAATCGTATACTTATCCAAATCATGAAATTCTTCAATAGCACACTTCTTAGGCTTGTAGCATTTAGATAGAGTCAAAAAAATATTTCTCACAACATCACCTTCTTCTATCTTTCCACCAACATTTCTACTATAATTCATAATCTCATTCACCCTTTGTATGTAGTTCTCAACACCTTCATCATCAACCATCCTTAGTGATGTAGGAGCATCCCTGGTTCTTGGAAATCTTACATCACCCAAAAACATTTACATTCCAGTTTGTTTCTATTTAGTTCGGCTTTGTAATTCCAACATTTAGTTTTGTGTTTTACTACATTTGTTCACTAGATCTTTTAGAGCTAGATTTTTGTTAGGACCTGAAGGCAACTGAGAGGGGGGGGGGTGAAATAGTTGTCTATTAATTTCAGCCCAAATATAACTTAACCAAACTTAATATCGATAGACAGTTTAGCAGTTAATAATGATACTAATAAGTTTAATGCATGAAACAAAAGACAAATAACGTCCACAACACAGAACACAAATATTTGTACATGGAAACCTTGTAAGGGGAAAAACCACGATGGGAAACCTTACCCACAATCAGATGATACTACTGCAGATAGTATGTGTGTACAAATGGGGTCTGTACATGTAGAAAGGCCAACCGCCTAGAGTTCACTATTCAAACACAAAATGGGAGTCACACTGACTACAATTGAATGGTTAAATCCAATGATAATGTACTGCTCAGAATAACATCTTCTTATGCTGGATTCAGTACCGACTAAGCTTTGATTGCTTTCCTCATACCTTCCTTGAATCTTCAAATGATGTCTGTGTGTATAGCTCTCCTTATATTCACATATACCTTATTACAATCCTCTTGCACTTCTACTACTTAATCTCACAAATAAGATCTAACATATATATCAAAATCTAAGACCAAATGTGTAGGTTGGCTCACTAAAGATATTACAATAAAATCAATTACAAATGAATCAATATGCGATGAATAATGTCAGCTCAATGCATTTACAACAATAACAAATCATCTTCATAGTGTGTTGTGCTGATCTGGAATAGATAACGCTTGTCGGTCCATAACCTACACCTATTTGCTGGTAACAACAAATATGCAAACTCGATTAGATCAATGACCAAATCACCAAAACAAAGTGTCCAGACAATGTCTTCGACATAACCAAGTAATCTCCAGATGATAACAGATCATCCTTAGTGCCAATAAACAATATAAGCTGCCGGTGAGATAGATATCGGTGACTGTGCATAAGTCATTGAACATGCCAGTGAACATAACCAAAGATCTCCAAGTGCTGATAAGTGTTCTCAAGTGTTGACATTAATGACAAAACCAATGCAACACATCCATAATACCAACAATCTATTTATGGCAACACAAGATGGAAAAACCATCTAAGTGTCAAAGCAGAAATGCCAAAAACCAAAAACCAACAATCTCCTAAAGAGATCAAAATACAGATACAGAGAGTAACAATCTCTCCCCCAATGAATAATGTCTCCCCAAAAGATAATGTGTTTTTCCATAGATATCTCTCCCCCTTTGACATCAAATGCCAAAGCACTACAAAACCAAATACAACCAGTTCATAGAACTCATTACAAATACCAACATATCAATTTATCCAACTACTCCCCTTGAGAAGTAGCTCTCCTTCATCAAAGTCGAAAAAAAGATTCCTCTGTTAATTCTGTCGGTCTGATGCCAAGTATCAACTGTCTAAGTCTCTACTGGCGAGGGTATAACTCCAAGATGCTCTCTTAGATATTCAAAAGTTTCCTTAGGCAAAGGCTTAGTAAAGATATCTACAATCTGCTCTTTAGTATTCACATAAACCAATTTCACCTCTTTTGCTTCAACATTCTCTTTTCGAAAATTGAATTTGATAGAAACATGTTTAGTTTTAGAGTGAAATATCAGATTCTTAGATATATCAATTGCTACCATATTATCATAGTAAATGGTTATAGGTTCTTTGCATTTTACCTTTATGTCCTTCAACATTTGTTTAATCCATAATACATGTGCACAATTAGTTGCTACCGCAACATATTCTGATTCTGTTGTTGATAAAGATGTGCAACTCTGTTTGTTGCTTAACCAAAAAATTAATCTGCTACCAAGAAAGAATGCTCCACCGGTGGTGCTTTTTTGGTCATCTACATCTCCTACCCAATTTGCATCTGTGTATGCACATAAATCAAATTTTTCATCTTTAGGATACCATAAACCAAGATTTGTTGTACCTTGTAGATATCGAAAAATCCTTTTCACTGTTGATTCATGACTTTCTTTAGGATTACTCTAAAATCTTGAAACAATACATATTGCATTCATAATATCAGGTCTTGTTTGTGTCAAATACAGTAAGCCTCCTATCATAGACTTGCATCTTGTCAGATTAATAGGTGTTGATTCATCCTTCAATGATAGTTTGTCAATTGTAGTCATAGGTGTACTTACCGGTTTAGAGTTTTCAATGCCAGATTTCTTAAGTAATTAATTCAAGTAATTTGATTGATTTATGAATATACCTTTATCAGTCTATGAAATCTGCAATCCTAAAAAGAATTTTATCTCCCCAATCATAGACATTTCAAATTGTTCCTGCATCTTATTAGGAAAGTCAACCTTATTAGAAAAGTCTTTACACAATCCATCTTCTCGTCCAAAAATAATATCATCAACAAAAACTTCTATAACCAAGATGTCATCATTAGTCACTTTGAAATATAAGTTGCTATCAGCATTACCTTTAGTGTAACCAAGCTTCAAAAGATATTTTTCCAATCTAGCATACCAAGCTCTAGGAGCTTGCTTCAATCCATATAAAGCTTTCCTTAACCTACAAACCATATCTTTGTCATCTGTCAAAGAAAATCCATCAGGTTATTCAATGTAAACTTCCTCTTCAAGATCACCATTCAAAAATGCACATTTAACATCCATTTGATATACTTTATAGTTCTTATGTGCTACAAAAGCTAAGAATAGTCTAACTGCCTTAATTCTAGCTACCGGTGCAAAGGTTTCATTGTAATCAATTCCTTCTTTCTATGAATATCCCTTAAACACTAATCTTGCTTTCTTTCTGATTACCTTACCATCTTCATTAAGTTTATTTTTGAATACCCATTTAGTTCCAATTACATTTTTGTTTTTAGGCCGGGGAACCAATGTGCATATGTTATTCTTTTCAATTTGTTCCAATTCATCTTCCATAGCTTTAATCCAATGTTTATCTTCGCATGCCTCATTAATAGTTTCTGGTTCAATTTGATAAATTAGACATACCTCTTCATTTGCCATTCTTCCTCTAGTCATAACTCCTTGATACTAATTCCCAATTATCTAACTTTCAAAGTGATTCAATATTACATACCTGGGTGTATTCACTTGTTGTTGTTCTTCAGTCATTGTGGAACTTTTAGATGATGCTGGTGTGACTGGATCAACATTCTGTACTGATGTAGTCATTATAGGTTCATTTGTGATTATCTCAACTGCCGGTCCAGAGTTCATAGACCTTCTAAACTATTCATTAATCTTCACATTTGCACTTTCAATGATTTTCTGCATTCTCTTGTTAAAACATCTATATGCCTTTCAATTAGATGAATAACCAAGAAATATTCCTTCATCACTTCTAGGATCAAATTTGCCAATATACTCATCTCTCCTAATATAACATTTGCTTCCAAATATTTTAAAATATTTAAGAGTAGGACTATTACCAAACCATAGTTTATGAGGGGTCTTACCAGTTTCACCTTTGATGTGAACTCTGTTGAATGTATAAATAATTGTATTGACTACTTCTCTCCAATACACATGAGGTAGGTTTGCTTCTGATATCATGCTTCTAGCTGCATCCAAAATAGTTTTGTTCTTTCTTTTCACAACTCCATTTTGCTGGGGTGTTCGAGGTGTTGATAACTGTCTTTTGATTCCATTCACTTCACATTATGTATCAAATTCCTTAGATGTGAATTCACCTCCTTGATCTAATCTCAAACATTTAATTTTCTTACCAGTTTCATTCTCTACCATCACCTTGAATAGTCTTAATTTCCCAAAAGCTTCTCATTTCTCCTTGAGAAAAGTAACCCAACACATTCTAGAATAATCATCAATGATTAGCATAAAATATCTATCTCCTTGTAAACTTCTAGTTCTTGTTGGACCACATAAATCAATATGAATTAAGTCAAGAACATTATTGGATTTTTTCTGGAATACTCTTAAAAGTTGCTCTAACTTGCTTTCCAAATTTACATTCCTTACATACCGGATTGTGAGGTTAACAATCTTACGTAAATCCCTTACTCCCTTAGTTGTACTGATTTTCACAATGCAATCAAAATTTACATGACAAAGTCTCTTATGCCATAACCAACTTTCATCAATATGTGCAATCAAACATGCTTTCTCATTGTTATTCAAATGAAAGATATTACCTCTAGTTTGAGTACTGGTTGCAATTTCCAAACCAATACTTTTCAAAATTTTGCATTTACCATTCTTGAATTGTAACTGAAATCCCTTTTCAACTAATTGACCAACACTCAAAATATTATGCTTCAAACCTTCAACATAGTAAACATTATCAGTGTTGTGTTTACCATCAAAAGATATAGTGCATTTTCCTTTGATCAAACAAGCTTTATCATCCCCAGATCTTCCTAGACCTCCATTGTATTCCTGAAAAGTTAAGAATTTACTCTTATCACCAGTCATATGATGTGAACATCTGGAATCAATGATCCAATCATCCTTTTCTTCAATTTTAGCTACCAGGGCTTGCTCTATCGATTGAAGAGTAGGTACTGGTTGATCTTCTATTATTGCAATAAAACCCCATCCATTGTCTGCTAGTTCTTCATCAGAATCATCAGTAACTCCTTCATTAGCATAGTAACATGATTTGTCTCTATTCTTCTTAAATCTGTATCTTTGATATTCAGGGTTACGCTTGTATGTTCTTTTAGCTTCTTCTTTCAATCTTGCATGTCTATCAGGACACCTAGATGCCATATGACCAATTTTATTGCAGTTAAAAATTTTAAATGGTGCTTTACCTTCATACTTACTTCCAACTGGGCCTTTAGGCATTTTCCTTGCAAATAGTGCTTCAAGCTCTTCAAGTTCTTCATTCTCTCTTCTGATTTCTTCAAGTTCTCTAGCATAGAGTGCTTTCCAATTAGATTTTTTAGATGATGATGATGATGCTACAGATGATGAATCTTTGAAATCCAAATCTATTTTAATTGTAGCAACAGGACCAAATTCCTCAAGTTCAAAACCTAAAAGTTTTCTAGCCAAAGTATCTCTAGATATTGATGCATTAGGCATTGTTCTCAATTCATTAATAGCAGTTACTTTTATTTTATATGTCGATGGAAATGATCTTAAAACTTTAGAAACACTTTCATCTTCACTTAAGGATCCTCCACAACATTGTATACCCAAAACGATTTCATTGACTCTTTCCATAAAAGTAGAAATCCTTTCATCTTCTTGCATTTTTAGATTTTCATACCTGACCCGAAAGCATTCCAGTTTTGCAATTTTGATAGTGGTATTACCTTCATTTAATGTTTCTAATTTATCCCAAATAGATTTAGCAGTAGATTGGTCTAATAATCTCATGATTTGCTGATCTAACAATGTGCTCAAAAGTGCTTCTCTTGCTTTGCAATCATTCTCCTGATCTTCAACCAAGGTTGGTGGATTAGGTTAACTCTATGTAGGACCAACATAGCCATTCTTTGTAACATCCCATATGTCTTTTCCAATGCAATTCAGATGTGTATCCATTCTGATCTTCCATATACCATAGTTAGTTCCATCAAGCTTCAGACTGTCCTTCCTGACATAGTTAGGTGCCAGAGAATCTCCTCAAGTTGTTAAACTTCTACAAAAAGAGGACTAGGCTT
Organism: Cryptomeria japonica; assembly: GCF_030272615.1. Classification (NCBI taxonomy): domain Eukaryota; kingdom Viridiplantae; phylum Streptophyta; class Pinopsida; order Cupressales; family Cupressaceae; genus Cryptomeria; species Cryptomeria japonica. The sequence goes on along the minus strand of NC_081405.1, from coordinate 641,119,732 downwards.
TAGTACCAATTGTTAGGACCCAGAGGCAACTGAGAGGGGGGGGGGGGGTGAATCAATTGTTTATTAATTTCAGCCCAAATATAACTTAACCAAACTTAATGCTTAATACCGGTAAACCAAACTTAATGCCGGTAGACAGTTTAGTAGTTAATAATAGTACTGGTAAAGTTTAATACATGAAACAAAAGAAAAATAACATCCACAACACATAACACAAATATTTGTACGTGGAAACCCTGTAAGGGGAAAAACCATGGTGGGAAACCTTACCCACAATTAGGTGATACTACTACAGATAGGATGTGTATACAAATGGGGTCTGCACATGTAGAAAGGCCAACTGCCTAAAGCTCACTACTCAATCACAAAATGGGAGTCACACTGACTACAATTGGATGGTTAAATCCAATGATAATGTACTGCTCATAATAGCATCTTCTTATGCTAGATTCAGAACCGGTTAAGCTTTGATTTCCTTCCTCATACCTTCCTTGAATCTTCAAATGATGTCTACGTGTATAGCTCTACTTATATTCACATATACCTTATTACAATCCTCTTACATTTCTACTACTTAATCTCACAAATAAGATCTAACATATATACCAAAACCTAAGACCAAATGTGTAGGTCATCTAACTAAATATATTACAATAAAATCAATTACAAATGAGTCAATATGTGATGCATCATGTCGGCTCAATGCATTTACAACAATAACAAATCATCTTCTTAGTGTGTCATGCTGAATTGGAATAGATAGCGCTTGTCGGTCAATAACCTAGACCTATTTGCTGGTAACAACAAATATGCAAACCCGATTAGATCAATGACCAAATCACCAAAACAAAGTGTCTAAACAATGTCTTTGACATAACCAAGTAATCTCCAAATGATAATAGATCATCCTCAGTGCTGGTGAATAATAACCTATAGGTGAACTAGATACCGGTGGCTATGCATAAGTCACTAAACATGCCGATGAACATAACCAAAGATCTCCAAGTGTTGATAAGTGTTCTCAAGTGTTGACAAGTGTTGACATAAATGATAAACCAATGAAACACATCCATAATACCAACAATTTTGTCTATGGACATGTTCGTGTACCTTATCCTAAGTTCTCGAGATGTTTGGATCTTTTTTTGGCAAGTTATGTCTTCCGAAATGTGAGACGAGTTTCTAACTCAGAGCACTGGAATCACTTGGACCTATCTGCTAATGAAAAGTCTTGTGAATCATTTTTGTTGCTTGTGCAGCCTCATTTTGTAGCCTCCAATGTTCCTTGGTTTATGGCTGACCTTCCCTTAGGTCTACACCTCATTCTATGTATTTTTTGGAGGAATTCTTTGGCGGAGGTCGACCTAGTTGTTCTACATGTTACACCTTCTTCATCAACAATTGTTTTTCATCTTGGGCCGACACAGATCATCCTAGAGCTACGAATATCATATAAATCAATGTAACCAAGAATTTAGAGAGGACAAGAGAGAAAATAGAAGATTAATCAAAAGATTAGGAAATCCAGAGTTGGTTCACATTCTTTCTTGAGCTCGGATATTTTATTTTGAGCATGTCTGTAATTAGGTCTATGTGCCAAACTGGCAAGCTTGGATGTTGCCAACCAATTTGTATTTGAATTCCTTAATATAATAAAAGTATGGTTTGATATTTCCTCCATCTCATTTTGTTTCTTTTTCTGCATAGTCCAGATAATTCTCTTTGAGGACTCTCTCCTATCGTGACTGCACCATTTAGACACTCATATTTCCATTTCAGATTCCTTAACCTAGCCTGCTTTGTCTTTAGATCTCATTCATATGATTGAATTAATTTGTTCTAGATCTCTTTTGCTTCTTTAAATCTGTTAACCCTACCAAATACTACATCAATCAAACAACTAATAATCATTGTTCTAGCCTTTGTTTTATTCTCATGATTCTTATGTTCATCCAAAATTTGAGAACCATTTCGTGAAAGAGTATAACCAGATTCGACAAGTTCCTAGATTTCATCCAATAGAGTTTCTAAATGCGATTCCATCTTGTCCTTCCAATAATAAAAAATTGTGCCATTGAACCTCAATGCTTTGAAATTAAGTTCACACACCATTGTGGATAACCCTCAAGTGGTTAAGCTCTTCTAAGAAGAACCTTTCTCTGATACCAATTGTTAAACCCATGACAGGATTGAGAGGGGGGTGAATAAGCCTGAAATACTTGTAATTTTATCTAACTAATATTAAATAATGTTTAATAATAATACTAAAAATATCAACCATCAACACATGAACACCGGATCTACGTGAAAAGCCCAATCAGGGAAAAACCATAGTGAGAATCATACTCACAATATAAATAGAATTGACTAAAAACATTTAGGCTTATTTCCAAGGAGAAACATGCACCTAATTAACTTGCAAGACTAAGGCAAACTACCTTAGGGAAAGATGCATGGACTTGCACAACTGAGGCACATTGATTTAGGGCAAGATATAAAAAAGGGTTGTCAAGGGACCCACTATCTTTTGTCAACAACTTGAATGGTAGAAAATGATATGAGAAGAATCTCCTAATCATGAAATTATTCTTGAACCTTTGTGTCAAGCGACCAACATCATGGAAAAAACTATTGGATATTGCTACTTCTAGGATATGTTGTTATCATTGATGTTAACATATTCCTATGTTTTGTTGTTGCAGAGAATTGTTTTGTTGATCTAGTTGGTTTATCTATTTAGGATGCTAAATCAAATAGAGATACTTGATTCTTTATTGATTACATGATTCTATGTGATGATTTGATCGAGTTGTGGATTTCGGTATGGAGATTAGTTTTCAGTGTTCAGTATTGTAGTGCTCTGGTGTTTGATCCATTGTGCTTGGGTATGATCATATCTTGTGTTGCACATTTGGGAGAGTGTTTGGAATGTTTGTGTGTATCTTCATTTTATATGGTTCATGATTTGATGATATGCAAGCTATTTTTCTTGTTTGAGTTGTTTGTTAAGTATTCTTGAGTGTTAACATGTTGATCAATGAAGATTTGAATAAGTGGTATTGGTGCAGCTATTGCAGATGGTTCTAACATTCTTGTTTGTGTTTCCTAATCATTTCCTATTTTTTTTATGGTTTGCATTGATCATTGTGCATGTTCTTGATGATCTTATGGTTCCGATGATATTCTTCATGTTATGCAGTATTTTTGGTGGTGTAACGTGTTGCAATTGATCTTGCCGAGATTTTTGGTGGTGGTGCATATTTGAGGAGTTGATTTAGGTCCATGCTATGTTTTCTATGACATTGTATTGGTCTGATGGTTGATTTATGTATTGTGTGATGTAATTTTGTAACTAGGTGTTAAGGGGTTTGGACGACCTTGTGATCAAGGTTGATGATTTGTATAAATGGGTCTAAAATTCATGCAATTTGGTGGTTGTTGAGTCTACATTATCAAAGAGTGGTCTATGTGTGATCAAGTGAATTTATCTTTTGGTGTGGTGTGTTGAACAAAGATTGGTGAAGGACAGATATATGAGCCTAACTGGAACTGTTATCAGGAATTAGCAGATGCTATTTTTACAGTTCATCTTAACCGAATTGTAGTCCGAATGTTTTTGTAAGGTATTGAACCTTCCCCTAGGGTTGGAGCCTTCTGGGTCATTGTAATTTGAGCAATGACCTCTACACAGTGTGCCTGAATGCATGTGCATTCCCCATTGTGATATTTACACATACTACTGCAGAGTATCATCTCATTGTGGGTAAGTTCCCACCATGGTTTTCCCTTAACCGGGTTTTCCATGTCAAAAATAATCGTGTTATGAGTGTTTTTGTTATTGTTGTTATCCTTTTTTTTACTGCAGTTGATCAACTCTAATATTTTTCTTAATTTGTCTACTCTAGTGAAAAATGATTCACCCTCCCCCCTCTTAGTTTTCATTCCTTGTCATTGCCAACAAGTGGTATCAAAGATATATCCTTTGGAAGAAGCCTAACCGCTTGAGGAGATTTGGGATGGCAACCTATGTGTTCAATAAGGAGAGTCCTAGATTTGATGGAAATAACTATATTGTATGGAAGGACTAGATGGAAGTTCATCTAAAGTATCTTGGAGAAGATTATTGGAAGATTACAAAGAATATCTACAATGTTCCTCTGAATGGACTGGTTACTGCTGATAAAATCAAGGAAGCTAAACATAACATAAGGGATAAGGAAGCATTTCTTAGTGCCTTGATCAATTCAGAGATGACTAATATGATGGAACTTTAGACTCCACATGATATATGGAAAAAGATAGAGGTCTTGTATGAAGGAGATGCACAAGTTAAAGTTGCTAAGTTGCAAAGTTTGAAGGGAAAGTATGAGACATTGAAGATAGAAGAAGATGAGAACACAACATCCTTTATGGCTAAAGTGATTGAAATTGTTATGAACATCAGATGTGTTGGTGGAACTCTTGAGGAAGATGAGATTGTTACTAAGGTGTTGAGATCCTTGCCTTCTTCTTACAAAGCAAGAGTTGCTACTATTGACGAGATCCAGAGTTTGACTATTGTGACTAGAGACATGTTGGTTGGTAAGCTAGCTACATTTGAGTTGCACAAATTTGGAGAGTCACATGGTAAATCTAAGTCTACATTTAAAATCTCTGTATTTGGGAAGAAGTTGTATGATCCAAGAGACAGTTCATCTAGGGTTTCAAGATATGAAAGAGAGATGGAAGAGAACGAGAAAGAATTGGATGAGCTTGAAGCACTTATTGCTCCAAGATTTCCTAATGGAGCCGATAAGTATGATGGAAATTTACCTTTGAAATGTTTCTCTTGTAATTAGATAGGACATTTTACATCTAGGTGTCCTGAAATAATGTCTAGGCATGCTAAGCATGAAAGACATGAGAGATTTGATAAGAATGATAAGTATGACAAGCGCTCCTAGAAGTACAAAAATAAGAAGAGATGCTATTATGTTGTTGATGAAGGTGTACTAGCTGATGAATTAGACAATGGGAATTATGAAGATGGATTTTGTATTCATTTCTATTAAGGAAGATGATTCGGTACCTGTGAATCCTACAAGATAAATCGTTGAGGAGAAAACTTTGGTTGCTAAGATTGAAGAGAAAGATGAATGGGTAATTTAAAATGGTTGTTCACATCATATAATAGGTGATAAAAGTAATTTTTTTAATATAGAAAGGTATGATGGTGGTATAATGAGATTTGGGGATGATAAATCTTGTGTGATTCATGGTAGAGGTTCTATATCTTTTGATGGTAAGAATAATACTGATGATGTCTTATATGTTGAAGGTTTAAAGAATAATCTTTCAAGTGCTAGACATATGGTTGACAAGGGATATGATTTGCAATTCAAGAATGGTAAATGCAAGATTCTAAATGCCTTCGATATAGATATTGCAATGGGAACTAAGACTAAAGGTAAAATCTTTCACTTGAATGCTAGTGGAAAAAGTTGTTTGATTGCTTAGATTGTTGAAAGTTGGTTGTGTCATGAGGATGTGTCTTGTTAATTTTGATTGCATGATAAGGATAAGTTCAACTCAAGCTATTAGAGATTTTTCTAAGATTGTGAAGCCCTCTAATCTAGTATGTAAAGATTGTCTGTTGGGAAAGAAAACAAGAACATCACTTAAAAGTAAGTTGTATACATCTAATGGACTATTAGATCTTGTGCATACTAACTTGTGTGGTCCTACAAGAGTTAGAAGCATGCAGGGTGATAGGTATTTTATGATGCTATGTGATGACTATTGGTATTTTGGTATGTTTTTGTCATTGATGTCAACACCTACTAAAACACTAGCACTTTGGAGATCCAGCAGCATTCACCGATAAGAAAGTAATTATTAAAGAGTTACTGGTATATGGTTCACCGACAGTATATAATGATCACCGACACTTGAAATGATATGGAAGACACTTGGTATTATCAAAGACATTGTGTGGAAATCTTATCTTAATGAATTAATCATTGGTATATTCATATTTGCATATTTGCTTTCACCAGTAAATAGGTCCAGGGTTACCTAGGGTTACACTGGCAGGTTTATCTTTTCCAAATCAGCATGGCACACTATGTAGATGATTAATTATTGTTGTAAATGCATTAAGCTGACATGTTCAATCAGTTATTGCATCAGATATTATATTGTTTGTAAAATATTTTTATTGTAATATCTTGTAGAGCCAACCTCTTAAAATTGGTCTTAGGTTATGGTATAAATGTAAGATCTTATTTGTAAGATCAAGTGTGGAATACGGAAAAGAATTGTGTGAAGGTATATCGAGATTAAGCAATGCAGTACATGCAGACATCATTTGAAGATGAAGCTAGGTTTTTGTGAAAGCATATCAGCATTACACCGGTACTAAATCCAACATATGAAGATGCTATTTTGTGTAGTACATTCTTATTGGATTTAACCATCCAACTACAGTCAGTGTGACTCCCATTTTGTAATTGAGTAGTGAGATCTAGGCTATTGGCCTTCCTGCATATGCAGACCCCATTTATGTACACTTACTATCTGCAGTAGTATCATCTGATTGTGGGTAAGGTTTCTCACTGTGGTTTTTCTCCTTACAGGGTTTCCACGTACAAATATTGGTGTCATGTGTTGTGGATGAATTTGTGTTTATGTTTCATGCATTAATCTTTACCGGTACAACAATTAACTATTAAAACTGTCTACCAGCATACTTAACTGGTTTACCGGTATTAAGCATTAAGTTGGCTAAGTTATTTTTGGTTTGAATTTATTAGACAATTGATTCGCACCCCTCCTCTCAGTTGTCTCTAGGAACTAACAATTGGTATCAGAGCTTAGTCCTCTTTTGTAGAAGTTTAACAGCTTGAGGAGATCTAATGTCTACTAATTATTTTAGGAAGGATAGTCCTAAACTTGATGGTACCAACTATGGCACATGGAAGATCAGAATGGAGACACATCTAAATTGCATTGGTAAAGACCTCAAGGAAGTTACAAAGAAAGGTTATACTGCTGTTGTACCTGGTCAGCCTAGTCCAACTAACTTGGATAAAGATGAGGAAAATGATTGCAAAGCAAGAGAAGCACTTTTGAGCGCATTATCAGATCAACAAATCATGGGATTATTAGGTAGGTCTACTGCTAAAGCTATTTGGAATCATTTGGAAACACTGAATGAAAGAGATTCCACAGTCAAAATTGCAAAACTTGAAAGCTTCCGGGTCAGGTATGAACATCTAAAAATGGAAGAAGATGAAAGGATTTCTGCTTTTATGGAAAGAGTAAATAAAATTGTTTTGGGTATTAAATGTTGTGCAGGAACCTCAAGTGAGGATGAAATTGTTTCAAAAGTTTTAAGAGGATTGCCACCGATATATAAAACGAAGGTTACTACTATAAATGAGTTAAGAACAATGCCTAATACATCAGTTACTAGGGATACATTGATTGGGAAACTTTCATCTTTTGAAATTGAAGAATTTGGTCTTGTTGTTACTATTAAGACAGATTTAGCCTTTAAAGCATCAACATCATCTACTCCATCATTTGAAAAATCTGATTGGAAAGCCTTTTATGCAAGAGAACTTGAAGAAAGCAGGAAAGAAAATGAAGAACTTGAAGCATTGTTCGCAAGGAAAATGCCTAAAGGTCTAGTTGGAAGTAAGTATGAAAGTAAAGCACCCTTTAAATATTTTAATTGCAATAAGATTGGTCATATGGCTTCGAGATGCCCTCATAGAAATGCTAGACTAAGAGAAGAAGCTAGAAGAACATACAAGCCTAATCCTGAATATCAAAGATACAGATTTAAGAAGAACAAAGACAAATCTTGTTACATTGCTGATGAAGGTGTGACTAATGATTTTGATGAGGATCCCATAGAAAATGGATGGGTTTTTGTTGCTATAACAGAAGATCAACCGACACCTACTACTCAACTGGTAGAACAAGCCCTAGTAGCTAAAGTTGAAGTAAAGGATGAATGGATCATTGACTCAGGATGCTCACATCATATGACAAGAGACAAAGGTAAATTCTTGAACTTTCAAGAATACAATGGAGGTTTAGTAAGATTTGGAGATGACAAAGCCTGTTCAATCAAAAGTAAGGGTACAATATCTCTTGATGGTAAGAATAACACTGACAATGTTTACTATGTTGAAGGATTAAAGCATAATCTTTTAAGTGTTGGTCAATTAGTTGAGAAAGGATTTCAGTTACAATTTAAAAATTGAAAATACAAAATCATGAATAGAACTGGTTTGGAAATTGCAACCGGAAATCAGACTAGAGGTAATATCTTTCATTTGAATAACAATGAAAAGACATGCTTGATTGCACATATAGATGAAAGTTGCTTATGTCATAAGAGACTCTATCACGAAAACTTTGATTGCATGGTAAAGATCAGTACTACTAAGGCAGTTAGAGATTTACCCAAAATTGTCAAACCTCAGAATACAATATGTAAGGAATGTCAATTTGGAAAACAAGTTAGAGCTAGTTTCAAAAGTATTCCAGAAAAATCAAATAATGCTCTTGATTTGATTCACATTGACTTATGTGGTCTAGCTAGAACTAAAAGCTTACAAGGTGATAGATCTTTCATGCTAATCATTGATGACTATTCTAGAATGTGTTGGGTTACTTTTCTCAGAGAAAAATCAGAAGCACTTGGAAAGTTCAAACTATTCAAAGCAATGGTTGAAAATGAAACCAGTAAGATAATCAAATGCTTAAGATCAAATCAAGGAGGAGAATTCACATCTAAGGACTTTAATACATTCTATGAAGTAAATGGAATCAAAAGACAACTATCAGCACCTCAGACACCACAGTAGAATGGAGTTGTTGAAAGGAAAAACAAAACTATCTTGGATACAGCAAGAAGTATGTTATCAGAAGCAAATTTACCACATGTGTATTGGAGAGAAGTAGTCGGCACAACAATCTATACATTCAACAAAGTTCACATCAAAGGTGAAACTGGTAAGACCCCTCATGAACTATAGTTATGTAATACTCCTACTCTTAAGTATTTCAGAATTTTTGGAAGTAAATGTTATATCAGAAGAGATGAGTATATTGCAAAATTTGATCCTAGAAGTGATGAAGGAATATTTCTTGGTTATTCATCTAAGAGCAAGGCATATAGATGTTTTAACAAGAGATTGCAGAAAATTGTTGAAAGTACAAATGTAAAGATTGATGAACAATTCAAAGGAACTTCAAGGTATATAGACTCTGAACCGGCAACAAAATTTTTGACAAATGAACCTACACTAAATCCACTGGTACAGAATGAAGATCCAGTTACCCCGGTACCATCTGATGATTCCACAATAATTGAAGAACAACAACAAACAAAAACACCCTTGTATGTAAGATTGAATCACTCTGAAGATCAGATAATTGGAAACAAGTTTAAAGGAGTTATGACAGAGGAAGATTGGAAAATGAAGAGGTATGTCTTATTTCTCAAATTGAACCATCATCTGTTAATGAGGCATGTGAAGATACATTTTGGATTAAAGCTATGGAAGAAGAATTAAAACAAATTGAGAAAAATAACACTTGGACATTAGTTCCCCGGCCTAAATATAAAATGTAATTGGAACCAAATGGGTATTCATAAATAGACTTAATGAAGATGGTAAGGTTGTTAGAAATAAAGCAAGACTATTGTGTAAGGGATATTCTCAAAAAGAAGGAGTTGATTATAATGAAACCTTTGCACTGGTAGCTAGAATTGAGGCAGTCAGATTATTCTTGGCTTTTGTAGCACACAAGAACTACAAAGTTTATCAAATGGATATTAAATGTGCATTTTTGAATAGAGATCTTGCAGAGGAAGTATACATTTAACAACCTGATGGATTTTCTTTGATAGATGACAATGATATGGTTTGCAAGTTAAGATAAGCTCTGTATGGATTAAAACAAGCTCCAAGAGCTTGGTATGTAAGATTGGATAAGTATCTTTTAAAGTTTGGTTTTACTAAAGGAAATGCTGACATCAATTTATATTACAAAATAACTAATGATGACATCTTGATTATAGAAGTATTCATTGATGATATAATTTTTGGAGGAGAAGATGGATTATGTAAGGAATTTTCTACTAAAATGTAGCAAGAATTTGAAATGTCTATGATTGGAGAAATACAATTCTTTTTAGGATTGCAGATTTCACAGACTGATAAAGGTATATTCTTGAGTCAACCCAAATACTTGAAAGAGTTACTAAAGAAATTGGAGATGGAGAACTCTGTTGGCATTTTTGATGTTTATGTTGTGATTGTCATTGATGGACACACACTTGCATTGAGATCCCCTATATGCATGAGCTAGAGCTCAAACAGTATTTGTTCCAACTGGTATGTTGTATTCTAGTCTTTAGGCTATTGGTGATTTTACAGAATGTGTTTCCTAGTCTAAAGCGGCATGTCGACCCCAAGCAGTTCAAAGATCTCAAGCGGTATGAGGATGCAAAGCGGCATGACACATTCTTACCAGTCTTCATTTTTGTCAAACCGGCAATCAGTATTTTGTATGAACCAGTAATACTCTGTGATGAGTTACCAACCGGTATTTTGTGATGAGTTACGAATCCACCGATTGTTTGATGGTGCTGACATGCTGACGGTGTTTTTTGTGTCGTGTTATTGAGTATGTCTAGATTCATTGAACCTAGGAAATTGTAATATAATCCTATTGGATCGACATGAAATCAAATTCTTTTAAAAGGACATCATGTCTATGGTTTTTGTTGTTGCAAAACAGGTTTATGTGGTGCTAGGGTTTAAGGTGATTATTGAGTTGTTGAAGAGAGATCTTATCTGAGAAGATCAAGTTGTAACTGAGAGAGATAGAGAAGACTGAAGTAATGCTGGAATGCATTAGTAGTGAACTATATTGGATCTAATCAAGTAGTCTGTGCTATTAGATAGATCAAACACTTGTTGATTACTCACATCTTTGACAAGTCTGTAGCTCTTAACTGGGTAGGCCTAAAAGCCTTTGTAAAATCCTCTAACAAGGTGGTTCACCACTGTGAATCTAAAATCCTCTAGCAAGGTAGTCTTTAATCGGACTTATCTCCTAATAGAGATTGAGATTCCTAACAGGATCTGTTCTGGTGAAGAACATTGTAAGACCTTAACCAATTTGACCTTAACTAGTCTGGTTTCTATTCTGCAGATAGTGACTTGTGAGTTCCATCTCACTGTAGTTTTTCCCATTTGGGTTTCCACATCAAATATCTTGTGTTATGGTTGTATTTCTTTTGTGGGTGAATGCTTTACTTGCATTTTGGTTTACATGTGTGATAACCAGTCTATCTGTTAAACTATTTTACTAGTTTGTCTTCAGACTATTTAAGTGTTTAAGTGCAGTGATTTTTGGCATACTAATTCACCCCCCCCTCTTAGTATTCATCAATTAGTATTAGAGCCTACCTTTCTATAAGTTTAACCACTTGGAAAGAGATATGGGGGAATACACCTTGAGGGAACTTACTCAATGACTCACTTAGTCTGAGTAAGCCTATGATGATCTTATGGTCAAATACAAGGCATCTCAAGCAAAAAGGAGAGAACATGCAGAGAAGCTGATGGAGCTATCTGAAAGTAGTTCTGAAGATGAAGCAAATATGGAAGCTATGATTGCAGAAGTAAATAAGCCGAATGATTCAAACTCCAATCTAAGAAAGGAGTTGGAAGGACTGACTATCTGGTTTAGTCAAGAGCTTGAGAACTGGAGAAAAGATGAAGATCTGGTAAAGGACAGAGATCATGAGATCTCCAAGTTGAAACAAGAGATTAGTGCACTAACTGCTTGCCTTCATGACAGCAGAATGGAAAAGGAAGACATGCAAGGAGAACTAAACATAGCCATCTCTAAAAATGCAAGCCTAATGGAAACAAATACTGCTATTTCCAAAGAACTCTCTGAGTCAAAGGAAATACTTGCTAAGTTCAGCAAAAGTACTGTCAAACTAGAGCAAAAGCTTGAGTCATCAAGACAAGTAAAGAATACCAATGGACTTGGTTTCTCTAGACATGAGGAAGGAGAATCCTTAGGAACAAATGCTAAAGCATCAGAGAAGCAACTGGCACTCAAAGGAAAAGGTAAGCAAAAATTCAAACCTATTTGCTTTAACTTTTTTAAAGAAGGACACACTGCCAATGTATGTAGGAGCAAAGCCTACAATAATTTTCCTTATTTTATCAACAATGTACCTAGATCCAATAAGTTCAATGGTCATTGTTATGCATGCAACAAGTTTGGGCATAGAGCATCTGAATGTAGGTTTGTCATGAACAATACCAGAAGATATCCTCAGAGGACCCAAGGAGCTGGTCCAGAATCTTTTGTGAACTTGAACCCTAACTAGTTTAATGCTTACAATTATCAGTCAGGCAACAATGGTTATCAATCGGCAACTGGATGGAGAGAAAACTGTTGGATTTGTCATGGACATGGTCATACTACTGCTACATGCAGAAGAAAGAATGGAAACATGAACAATGGACCTTGGAGAGCACCTGGATTAGTTTGCTATCACTGCAACAAACTAGGTCACATTGCAAGATTCTACAGAAGCAGAAAGAGTATATCTGATGATATACCAGTAACTCAGAAAGGAGAAGTTGATGTTGAAAAAGTTCAAGAGGACATGAACAAAACCTGGAGGAAGAAACCAACAATGTTGGAAGAGGAACCAGTTTCTGTACCTAGTGTAGAAATATCAGAACCGGCAAACTAAGCTCAAAAGAGGCTTAGGGGGAGAAAACGGTGAAATGATTGTGAACCCCTAGTTACACCGATAAAATACCTTAACCGGTATGTAATACCTGTCACTTGGCAGAAGACCGAAAATAGTAATAGAGGCAAATTAGGGTTTACACCCTAATAGAGGAGCATTAATGGTGGTAGGTGAGGGACATGTATAAAAGCATATTTCAAATCATTTCTCACTATTTTTTTTCGAGCGAAGAAATTTTTTTCAAAGTGCAGAGCGAAGAAAAGGCAATTTGAGCTAAGATTTCAAGAAGTTAACAAGTTTTGAAGGAGATTCAAATCTAGTTTGCAAGCGGTCATGGAGAACACAAAGCAATGATTTGGCAATCGATGGAGAGTGGAGTGAAGTTGAATCTGGAAGCCCTAAATTTGTAAAAGTATTTTTTGTGTTCTTGAAATACTCAACAATGGCTTCCGCATCTCATACCAGTTCTAGTACATCAATTGAGTTGGAGAGTTTCATTCAAAGAAAGTCCAAATATAATGCTTTATCACAAGTTCCGGTTGGAGTCATAGTTGAAGAAGGAATTTCAGATAATATTGATTGCAAAATGGAAGACCTAGGGTCTTTAACTATTCATACCCAGTTAGGTTTATTTTGTGGCAAGGACAAAAAAATCAAACTGGAGTTTAGTATCCTAGAGAAAAAGAAACTCCATAATGCAGTATACTTTCTAGAAGATTTTATGGAGGATCACATCAGGATCATCTTGAGCAGAGTCCATGGTGACAAGATGTACCTGGAGAGGACGCATGATATCACACCTTAGGAAATTCATGCAGTCATTGGTTTTTGCAACACAGAAGAAGTGCCAACCCTAAGAACAGTAAGAAAAATGGAAATGGCCAAGCTCACCAGTTCAACAAGTGACTCACAAGGAATGACAATCAATCCTATCAAGGATGATCTAGCGAAATACACCTACATGGTGATAGGCTACAGAACATTCTCAGCCAGCAGGGTTAATTCTGTATCTGCTGTAGCGGTAAATGCCGCTTATCAAATGATTAAAGAGGATTCGTCATTTGATCTATGCACCGGTATGAAGAGACAACTCCTATCTAATCTGAAGTCAATTAAACAGGATAATGCATAGAGATTCAAATTCAGACAACTATTGGTTGGGTTGTTTTTCTATTTTCAAGGCTACTTTCCTTGAGTAGGAGGTGTCTAGTGGTCCCCTGATCAACTAGTAACCAAACAGATCAAGGAAAGCATACAAGCCATTGGAACTGGTTACCCTAAGGTGCTAAATAAATATTTTGATGAGTTCAGAAGAAAGATGAGTCAAAGGGTAAGGATCTCATGTGACATCATTAAGAAATATGAAGATGACATCTGTTTCACCATTCAGGTGGACAAATGCCTAATGGAGGCTATTGAGCCTAGAATGAAAGTAGTGGAGCTAATGGGCTATGAGGTTATGTATGATATGCTGGAAGGATATGCCTTATTTCCTCACCTCTTGATCCTAAGGTTAAGAGGACCGGAACCTACTTGGAGAGGATTGCACTGACTGAGGAACCATCTGTTAAGAAATGAAAAGAACCAGCAACAAAGAAAGCAAAGGTAGTGCCTACAACATCGACACTGGCCACCACTGCAACTCCAAGAGTGACCAAGCAGTCACTAGCAAAGAAGAAACTAGAAGTGGCACCGGAAAAAGCCTTAGAAAGAAAAAGGAAGACTAAGTCAAATGAACCGGACTCCGAAGAGACTAAGTCTGATGATAAGCCAAAGAAGACCAGACAGACAAAGAAGATGAAGAAGAATGAATTGGGAGCATCTGCACCGGTAAATATTGATATCTTCTCATACAAACCTTTGACATATTATAAAAGGACAATAAAGAATATTAGGAGAAAATTACTTCATGATTTAGTTGATTATTATGATGATTTCAGTGAAGAGGAGAAAGAAGTAATATAGGAAATCATTATTTATTTGTGTAAAAATGACCGGTCACCTTCAGAGATAAAATCTCATACACCGGATTCTTTATATAAAGCATTAGATAATAAATGGCGCATTGCCATTGAAAAATAATAGGAGATTAGGCAAAAAGTATTTGCACAGTACTTTCCTGACCTCTCAAATTCAGAATTATTTGATGTCTTGGATAAGAATAAAGGACTCTTCTTCACAAGGAGAAAAAGACTTTGGCTGTTGGAAGGGAGAATTGATGATGTTGAAAAAGATACTCATCAACATATGGGTTATGCTATCAATTCTCACAAAGCACAAATGGCCAACCTCCAAGCAGAAAAAGAACCGGTTGTATCCAAACCGAATGAAGTTTTTGATGAAGAAGGAAACCTAGTTGAAGAACCAATCGACACTATTGATGTCGATGCACTGGATATAGAAGATGTCACTCAGGACATACCTTCTGAAGGAACAAAATAGGGGCAATAAGTTGAAAAGGGTAGTAAGCAAGCCAAGGACATATAGGAAGTGGCTGAAGAATAGATAGAGAAGAAGAAGAGGGATGAAGATGAGGAAGAGAAGAGAAAAGAGGAAGAGGAGAAACATAAAGATGAAGAGAAGAAGAAGCAAGAAGATGATAGGAAAAAGAAAGAAGAAGAGGATAAGGAAGAGAAGAAAAAGAAGGAAGAGGAAGAGAAGAAAAAGAAGGAAGAGGAAGAGAAGAAGAAGAAGGAAGAAGAAGAGAAGAGGAAAGAAATAGAGAGGAAAAAGAAAGCAGAGGAAGACAAGGCACAAGAATAGAAGCAGGAAGAAGGAAGAAGTAGACAAGGCAGCGAAAGCAATGAAGAGCACACAGATAGAGACTTTGAAGGCAATCGGGAGTCAAGCCAAACCGGTTGATATCTCCAGTCCTATCAATCTCCAGTCTGCCAGTGAGTTAGAGCTTATGCAAAGCATCAAGCTTGCTCAAGAGCACCTTGAAATCATATGAAGGAAAAGGAGCAAGATATCATTCAAGTGGCTATAGACACCCTTACCAGTTTGATCCCCAGTACCAATCTTCCTAACACTGAATCATCACTAGGACAACTCAAACTACTATGTACTGCAGTGGATGATCAGGTGCAGAGCCTAGAAGAAGCAGCTGAGGCAAATGCCAAGAAAGAGAATCAAAAGGCTCTTAACATTGCTCTAGTGAAAAAGTTGAATGAGCTTTGGTCTGAACTTCTGAAAGACCAAAAGGATATAAGGGATGCTTTGGATGAGGGAAACTTGCTACTAAGCAAAATCTGTCAACCCCATCTATTTTGTGATGATGTGCTAACTCAGTAGCAAAAGATTCAAACGGACTTATAGTCCTACTTGAGCACATTTAAGCCACCTTATGATTCCTTTGCAACTTATGGGCAAACCGTTCACCGGTTCCAGATTCAGTTAGCCAAAATGGAGCAAGAGATCAGTACACAATCTAGGGACTTATAGGAGCTACAACTGGTTTTACTTCCATGTCTGCAAATTCTTCAGAAGTGTTATCTGAACTTGGATGCCTCTATAGTTACGTAGAAGCTGAGCACAGTTGATGCCATGGAGGAACAGGTATCCCAGATGCAAATAGAGAAAGAAGTGGCAACCTCCCTACTTGAGTCCTGGTCTCTATCCATGAAACAATTTTTGCAGGACTATAAATCAGTTTTTGACAAATATTATTCATTGTTGTCATAAACTTTTATTATTTCAATATCAAATGGAAACAGGGTTATTCAGCGATACTTTGTCAGTGTTGGCAAAGGGGAAGAAGTATCTGTTTTTAAAATTTTGATCTTTCGATAAAGAAGGAGAAGTACTCTATCTAATTTTGGAGACAAATAGGGAGAAGTATCTATTTTTGAAAATTTTGATATATGTTTTGATATATGCTATATGCTCTGATATCTCAATGTTTATGCTTTGTATGCAAAATTGCTATACATTGTATTGATTAAGGGATAGTGTATATGCTTAAGGGGAACAATTTTGTTAATGGCATATTTTTTTATTGTAAAACACTTAGACATCAAAATTTTATTTTCCTAAGTGTTGCCATCAATGCCAAAGGGGGAGCTTGTTGGCATTTTTTATGTTTATGTTGTAATTGTCATTGATGGACACACACTTGTATTGAGATCCCCTATATGTATGAGCTAGAGCTCAACCGGTATTTGTTCCAACTGGTATGTTGTATTCTAGTCTTTAGGCTATTGGTGATTTTGCAAAATGTGTTTCCCGGTCTAAAGTGGCATGTCGACCCCAAGCGGTTCAAAGATCTCAAGCGGTATGAGGATGCAAAGTAGCATGAAACATTCTTACCAGTCTTCATTTTTGTCAAACTGGTAATCGGTATTTTGTATGAACTGGTAATACTCTGTGATGAGTTACCAACCGGCATTTTGTGATGAGTTACCAATCCACCGATTGTTTGACGGTGCCGACACACTGATGGTGCTTTTTGTGTCGTGTTACTAAGTATGTCTATATTCATTGAACCTAGGAAATTGTAATATAATCTTATTGGACCGACATGAAATTAGATTCCTTTAAAAGGACATCATGTCTAGGGTTTTTGTTTTTGCAAAAAGGGTTTATGTGGTGCTAGGGTTTAAGGTGATTGTCGAGTTGTTGAAGAGTGATCTTATCTGAGAAGATCAAGTTGTAACTGAGAGAGATAGAGAAGACTGAAGTAATGTTGGAATGCATTAGTAGTGAACTATACTGGATCTAATCAAGCAGTCTGTGCTATTAGATAGATCAAACACTTGTTGATTACTCACATCTTTGACAAGTTTGTAGCCCTTAACTGGGTAGGCCTAAAAGCCTTTGTAAAATCCTCTAACAAGGTGGTTCACCACTGTGAATCTAAAATCCTCTAGCAAGGTAGTCTTTAATCAGACTTATCCCCTAACAGAGATTGAGATTCCTAACAGGATCTATTATGGTGAAGAACATTGTAAGACCTTAACCGGTCTGGTTTCTATTCTGCAGATAGTGACTTGTGAGTTCCATCTCACCGTGGTTTTTCCCATTTGGGTTTACATGTCAAATATCTTATGTTATGGTTGTATTTCTTTTGTGGGTGAATGCTTTACTTGCATTTTGGTTTGCATGTGTCATAACCTGTCTGTCTATTAAACTATTTTACTGGTTTGTCTTCAGACTTTTTAAGTGTTTAATTGCAGTGATTTTTGGCATATTAATTCACCCCCCTCTCTTAGTATTCATCAAACTCTAAACCAGTAAGCACACCTATGACTACAAATGACAAATTATCTCAAAGGGATGAATCTACACCTGTTAATCCAACTAGATACAAATTTATGATAGGAGGTTTACTGTATTTGACACAAACCAGACCTAATATTATGTATGCAGTATGTATTGTTTCAAGATTTCAAAGTAATCCTAGAGAAATCATGAATCATCAATAAAAAGGATTTTCTGGTACTTACAAGGCACTATAAATCTTGGATTATGGTATCCTAGAAATGAAAACTTTGAATTATGTGCATACATAGACGCAAATTAGGTAGGAGATGTGGATGATAGAAAAAGCACCACTAGTGGAGCATTCTTTCTTGGAAATAGACTAGTTTCTTGGTTGAGTAAGAAACAAAGTTGTACATCTTTATCAATAGCAGAATCTGAATATGTTGCAGCAGCAACTAACTGTACACAGGTACTATGGCTTAAGAAAATGTTGAAAGACATAAAGGTAAAATGAAAGGAACATTTTACTATATATTGTGATAACACTGCAACAATTGATATATCTAAGAATTCAGTACTACACTCTAAAACAAAACATGTTTCTATCAAACTAAATTTTCTAAGGGAAAAAGTTGAAGAAAAAGAGATAAAACTAGTTTATGTGAATACTAAAGAACAACTTGTAGATATCTTTAAAAAACCTTTACCTAAGGAGACTTTTGAATATCCCAGAGATTAGCTTGGAGTCATACCACCACCGGTAGAGACTTAGATAGTTGATGATTGTCATCAACTGATAGAATTATCAGACAAATCTTTTACTCCGGTCTTTGATGAGGAAGCTACTTCTTAGGGGGAGTAGTTGGTATATTGAATTGATTGGTATTTTGTATATGAACTTGGTTTTATTATAACTTTGGCATTTGATGTCAAAGGGGGAGAGATATCTATGATAAAACACATTATCTTTTGAGGAACTTTGGATAACACATGTTGCTCCTAGGGGGAGAGATTGTTGTTTGGGAGAGACTATTACTCTCTGTATTCTAGTTATGATCTTTTTGGAGATTGTTGGTTTTTGGCATTTATGTTTTGGCACTTTGATGGTTTTTCCATCTTGTGTTGCCATCAATGCCAAAGGGGGAGATTGTTGGTATTTTGGTATGGTTTTGTCATTGATGTCAACACCTACTAAAACACTAGCACTTTGGAGATCCAGCAGCATTCACTGGCAAGCAAGTAACTATTGCACAGTTACTGGTATATGGCTCACCGGCAAGATATAATGATCACCGACACTTGAAATGATATGGAAGCCACTTGGTAATATCAAAGACATCATGTGGACATCTTATCTTAATGAATTAATCATTGGTATATTCATATTTGCATATTTGTTTTTATCGGCAAATAGGTCCAGGTTACCTAGGGTTACAGCGGCAGGTTTATCTTTTCCAGATCAACATGGCATGCTATGGAGATGATTAATTATTGTTGTAAATGCATTAAGCTAACATGTTCAATCAGTTATTGCATTAGATATTATATTGTTTGTAAAATTTTTTTATTGTAATATCTTGTAGAGCCGACCTACTAAATTGGTCTTAAGTTATGGTATAAATGTAAGATCTTATTCATAATATCAAGTGTGGAATGCAAAAAAGAATTTTGTGAAGGTATATGCGAGATTAAGCAGTGCAATACATGCAGACATCATTTGAAGGTGAATCTAGATTTTTGTGAAAGCATATCAATATTAGACTAGTACTGAATCTAGCATATGAAGATGCTATTTTGTGCAGTACATTCTTATTGGATTTAACCATCCAACTGTAGTCAGTGTGACTCCCATTTTGTGATTGAGCAGTGAGCTCTAGGTTGTTGGCCTTTCTACATGTGCAGACCCCATTTATGTACACTTACTATTTGCAGTAGTATCATCTGATTGTGGGTAAGGTTTCCCACCGTGGTTTTCCCCCTTACAGTGTTTCCACTTACAAATATTGGTGTCATGTGTTGTGGATGACTTTGTGTTTATGTTTCATGCATTAATCTTTATCAGTATAGCAATTAACTATTAAAATTGTCTATCGACATACTTAACTGGTTTACTGGTATTAAGAATTAAGCTGGTTAAGTTATTTTTGGGTTGAATTTATTAGACAACTGATTCACCCCCATCCTCTAAGTTGTCTCCAAGACCTAACAATTGGTATCAGAGCTTATTCCTCTTTTGTAGAAGTTTAACAGCTTGAGGAGATCTAATGTCTACTAATTATTTTAGGAAGGACAGTCCTAAACTTCATGGTACCAACTATGGCATATGGAAGATCAAAATGGAGACGCATCTAAATTGCATTGGTAAAGACCTCAAGGAAGTTACAAAGAAAGGTTATACTGCTGCTATACCTGGTCAGCCCAGTCCAACTAACTTGGATAAAGACGAGGAAAATGATTGCAAAGCAAGAGAAGAACTTTTGAGTGCATTATCAGATCAACAAATCATGGGATTATTAGGTAGGTCTACTGCTAAAGCTATTTGGAATCATTTGGAAACACTGAATGAAAGAGATTCCACAGTCAAAATTCCAAAACTTGAAAGCTTCTGGGTCAGGTATGAACATCTGAAAATGGAAGAACATGAAAGGATTTCTGCTTTTATGGAAAGAGTAAATAAAATTGTTTTGGGTATTAAATGTTGTGCAGGAACCTTAAGTGAGGATGAAATTGTTTCAAAAGTTTTAAGAGGATTGCCACCGGCATATAAAATGAAGGTTACTGCTATAAATGAGTTAACAACAATGCCTAATACATCAGTAACTAGGGATACATTGATTGGGAAACTTTCATCTTTTGAAATTGAAGAATTTGGTCCTGTTGCTACTATTAAGACAGATTTAGCCTTTAAAGCATCAACATCATCTCCTCCATCATTTGACAAATCTGATTGGAAATCCTTTTATGCAAGAGAACTTGAAGAAAGCAGGAAAGAAAATGAACAACTTGAAGAACTTGAAGCATTGTTTGGAAGGAAAATGCCTAAAGGTCCAGTTGGAAGTAAGTATGAAGGTAAATCACCCTTTAAATGTTTTAACTACAATAAGATTGGTCATATGGCTTTGAGATGCCCTGATAGACATGCTAGACTAAGAGAAGAAGCTAGCAAAACTTACAAGCCTAATCTTGAATATCAGAGATACAAATTTAAGAAGAACAAAGACAAATATTGCTACATTGTTGATGAAGGTTTGACTGATGATTCTGATGAGGATCCAACAGACAATGGATGGGTTTTTATTGCTATAATAGAAGATCAACCAACACCTACTGCTCAACCGGTAGAACAAGCCCTAGCAGCTAAAGTTGAAGTAAAGGATGAATGGATCATTGACTCAGGATGCTCACATCATATGACAAGAGACAAAGGTAAATTCTTGAACTTTCAAGAATACAATGGAGGTTTAGTAAGATTTGGAGATGACAAAGCCTATTCAATCAAAGGTAAGGGTACAATATCTCTTGATGGTAAGCATAACACTGACAATGTTTACTATGTTGAAGGATTAAAGCATAATCTTTTAAGTGTTGGTCAATTAGTTGAGAAAGTATTTCAGTTATAATTTAAAAAAAGAAAATGCAAAATCATGAATAGAACTGGTTTGGAAATTGCAACCGGTAATCAGACTAGAGGTAATATCTTTCATTTGAATAATAGTGAAAAGACATGCTTGATTGCACATATAGATGAAAGTTGGTAATGGCATAAGAGACTCTATCATGTAAACTTTGATTGCATGGTAAAGATCAATACTACTAAGGCAGTTAGAGATTTACCCAAAATTGTCAAACCTCAGAGTACAATATGTAAGGAATGTCAATTTGGAAAACAAGTTAGAGCTAGTTTCAAAAGTATTCCAGAAAAATCCAATAATGCTCTTGATTTGATTCACACTAATTTATGTGGTCTAGCTAGAACTAAAAGCTTACAAGGTGGTAGATATTTCATGTGAATCATTGATGACTATTCTAGAATTTGTTGAGTTACTTTTCTCAGAGAAAAATTAGAAGCACTTGGAAAGTTCAAACTATTCAAAGGAATGGTTGAAAATGAAACCGGTAATAAAATCAAATGCTTAAGAGCAGATCAAGGAGGAGAATTCACATCTAATGACTTTAATACATTTTGTGAAGTAAATGGAATCAAAAGACAACTATCAGCATGTCGGACACCACAACAAAATGGAGTTGTTGAAAGGAAAAACAAAACTATCTTGGATGCAGCAAGAAGTATGTTATCAGAAGGGAATTTACCACATGTGTATTGGAGAGAAGCAGTCAGCACAATGATCTATACATTCAACAAAGTTCACATCAAAGGTGAAACCGGTAAGACCCCTCATGAACTATGGTTATGTAATACTCCTACTCTTAAGTATTTCAGAATTTTTGGAAGTAAATGTTGTATCAGAAGAGATGAGTGTATTGGGAAATTTGATCCTAGAAGTGATGAAGGAATATTTCTTGGTTATTCATCTAAGAGAAAGACATATAGATGTCTTAACAAGAGATTGCAGAAAATTGTTGAAAGTACAAATGTAAAGATTGATGAACAATTCAAAGGAACTTCAAGGTATATAGACTTTGAACCAGCAACATAAATTGTGACAAATGAACCTACACTAAATCTACTAGTATAGAATGAAGATCCAGTTACCCCGGTACCATCTGAGGATTCGACAATAATTGAAGAACAACAAAAAACAAAGACACCCTTGTATGTAAGATTGAATCACTCTAAAGATCAGATAATTGGAAACAAGTTTAAAGGAGTTATGACAAGAGGAAGATTGGAAAATGAAGAGGTATGTCTTATTTCTCAAATTGAACCATCATCTATTAATGAGGCATGTGAAGATAAATTTTGGATTAAAACTACGGAAGAAGAATTAAAACAAATTGAGAAAAATAACACTTGGACATTAGTTCCTCGACCTAAATATAAAATGTAATTGGAACCAAATGGGTATTCATAAATAGACTTAATGAAGATGGTAAGGTTGTTAGAAATAAAGCAAGACTATTGTGTAAGGGATATTCTTAGAAAGAAGGAGTTGATTATAATGAAACCTTTGCACTGGTAGCTAGAATTGAGGCAGTCAGATTATTCTTGGCTTTTGTAGCACACAAGAACTACAAAGTTTATCAAATGGATATTAAATGTGCATTTTTGAATAGAGATCTTGCAGAGGAAGTATACATTTAACAATCCGATGGATTTTCTCTTACAGATGACAATGATATGGTTTGCAGGTTAAGAAGAGCTCTATATGGATTAAAACAAGCTCCAAGAGCTTGGCATGCAAGATTGGATAAGTATCTTTTAAAGATTGGTTTTACTAAAGGAAATGCTGATAGCAATTTATATTACAAAATAACTAATGATGACATCTTGATTATAGAAGTATTTATTGATGATATAATCTTTGGAGGAGAAGATGGATTATGTAAGGAATTTTCTACTAAAATGCAGCAAGAATTTGAAATGTCTATGATTGGAGAAATAAAGTTCTTTTTAGGATTGCAGATTTCACAGACTGATAAAGGTATATTCTTGAGTCAATCCAAATACTTGAAAGAGTTACTAAAGAAATTTGGGATGGAGAACTCTAAACTGGTAAGCACACCTATGACTACAAATGACAAATTATCTCAAAGGGATGAATCTACACCTGTTAATCCAACTAGATACAAATCTATGATAGGAGGTTTACTGTATTTTACACAAACTAGACCTAATATTATAAATACAGTATGTATTATTTTAATATTTCAAAGTAATCCTTGAGAAAATCATGAGTCACCAGTAAAAAGGATTTTCCAGTACTTACAAGGCACTATAAATCTTGGATTATGGTATCCTAGAAATGAAAACTTTGAATTATGTGCATACATAAATGTAAATTGGGCAGGAGATATGGATGATAGAAAAAGCATGACTGATGAAGCATTCTTTCTTAGAAACAGACGAGTTTCTTGGTTGCGTAAGAAACAGAGTTGTACATCTTTATCAATAGCATAATAAAAATATGTTGCAGCAGCAACTAACTGTACACAGGTACTATGGCTTAAGAAAATGTTGAAAGACATAAAGGTAAAATGCAAGGAACCTATTACTATATATTGTGATAACACTGTAGAAATCAATATATCTAAGAATCCAATAATACATTCTAAAACAAAACATGTTTCTATCAAACTGAATTTTCTAAGGGAAAAAGTTGAAGAAAAAGAGATAAAACTGGTTTATGTGAATACTAATGAACAACTTGCATATATCTTTACAAAACCTTTACCTAAGGAGACTTTTTAATATCTCAGAGATCAGCTTGGAGTCATACCACCACCGGTAGAGACTTAGACAGTTGATGATTGTCATCAACCGACATAATTGTCAGACAAATCTTTTACTCTGGTCTTTGATGAGGAAGCTATTTCTCAGGGGGAGTAGTTGGTATATTGAATTGATTGGTATTTTGTATATGAACTTGGTTTTATTATAACTTTGGCATTTGATGTCAAAGGGGGAGAGATATCTATGAAAAAACACATTATCTTTCGAGGAACTTTGGATAACATATGTTGCTCCCAGGGGGAGAGATTGTTGTTTGGGAGATGTTGTCTTCAAAATCTGATTCCCTTTAACATCCTTAGAATAATATGGTTAAACTTGGTGCAGAAGAGACATTAAAGATAAGGAAATTCTCAAGACAACATATGACAAGGTTTGTTTGAACCTTCTATACTTTGAACTTACTCAGAGCCCAGGTGGGTATACCTTTGTGAATTGAATTCACACTTTCAAACATAAACCCACAGCAAACCAGTCCAGAAAACTAGTGGATCTATTCACCTTGAAATCAACTGAAAACAAAGAATGGAAATTATACTTAAATTCAACATTTCGATCAACAAAACATGCAATAAACAACTTCAATTAATACCAATGCCTTATCCAAGGTCACAGAGTCATCTAAACTCAAATAAGACTCCTCAAACAAAACATCTTTATGCTTCCCATTGGCTTGGTTTCTATTAATCCTTGTATATGCTTGACACCTACAAGAATTCAAGCATTCCAAACTAAGCTATGGTCATCAAAATTCAAAGTCTCTTCCAAAGAGTTTACTTGTATGAGTGATCCCCGCATCTTTAATTTCCCTCCTAAAGAGAAAAGCTAACGAACACTTCTACTAAAAATGCTTTGCAATTCCATTCAAATAGAACAACCTTGGATTATTTAGAATGAAAATAGTATACAAATTTGTAAACACACTTGAAGACAACACAAAGCTTCACTCAAAACCGATGGTCTGTATATTGATATTTAATTCAAGAAATATTACAAGAAATTTTGAGTATTCTCCATTAGACTTAGAAAAGCTCAGATAAATTTCTGCAGCGTTTTCTTACAATTTTTTGCGATCTCTCTTCCTCTAGTCTTGGTATCCATTTATAAAAACATGGATGCACAAAGCTTCAGACTTCTCAAGGAGAGTTTGTTACAATCATTTCTTTCAAAATAAAGAGGTTACAAGCTTTTCGGAAAAACAGTTACAAGCTCTTTTCAGCCTCTGCAGTTTCTTCAACAAGCTGTTCAGTTGCAACCTCTTCTACTTTTTTAGGGGTGCTCTCCAACCATTCTGAATCATGGGTGGCATATTTAGTTGTCCACTCACCATAAACTTCTTCTGTCAGCCATGAGAAATTAATCACTTTATCTTTAGTCTTAGTCAACCTTTTCCAAGAATTTCTCATTTTGTTGACTTCTGAATTGAGAAAACCATAATGTGACTTAATTTTCTCTATCTCTTGTATTGTTACAACAAAGAAAGAAGCATCATCAAGATCAATAATTCCTTTAACTCTTGCTGACAATTTAGCTTCTATCTCCTTAAGCCACATTTGTTTGTCCTTTAATTGATCCAGGCTAGCAAAAACTCCTAGGAGCAACTCAAAAACTTGATCAGTGTACTCCTTCTTGCACAAATTAACCTTCCTATCCACATTGTCCACCTCTATTGCTAATTGTACTAAGACTTTAGTGACATTAGAAGTAGATTTGATGATGGGATTCGCTCTTGCCTCATCGCAGGATATACACATAAACTCTAAATCTTGCTCCCTAGGCCTCCATTTATCAAAAATAGGTGTCAAAATGGCCTTGTCTCTCCTGAGCTCATTCCATATATCCATAATTTTACCTACATTGTTGTAGAGCAATGAGGCATTTATTGTATTTACAAAACTAGAAATTGTAGCTCTTACTCTCTCCTCATACTTCTTTGCATATAAGGCCTGAGCCTGTTTCAAGTTTTCCAATTCTTGAGGAGTAATTTCAACCATTTGAGAGATGGAGGGTGCTGGAGATGGTGGAAACTCAATGACAGGGCTAGTAGGTGGAGGTCTTGTAGGAGAAGCGGAAATTATCACTGTTGAAGACTCACCTTGATGGTATTGTCCAATCAACTGGCTCTGCAGCTTGGCAATGATGCTATCCTTACCTCTTACCTCCTCCTTGGCATTATTATAGGCCTTCAAAACTATTTCCAACTTAACTTGGAGGGCCTCTTTCTCTTTGGCTTCCTTCTCTGCTACTGCAACACTAAATTTTGCAGTCTCTAACACAGTGCTAGCAGCCTCCACTACCCCTATACTCTGCACTCTCTTCACCATCATTCCACCAAGGTAACTTGACCCTGGAGTGTCTTTGCTTTTCTTACTCTCATTTCTCTTGAGAGACCACATAACGAGTGCAGCATTGTCCTTATTGAAAGTAATCCCCTCCATGGGTTTAGTCTCTTTTCTCACTACATCTAGTACCAGGGCATTTGCTATATCCCATTCGGGTAAGATAAGAACTCCAGCTTGTGCTACCATATCTCTTCCCTGCTCAGGGGTGATGGTTTTGAATTCTTCCATCATCTCTTTCTTTATTTCCTCTTCCACCAGGGCTAGATCTTTATTGGGCTGCTCAGCCTTTCTTGTTTCACATCTAGCATTATATTTATCTATGTGTTGTTTCCATGTAAACTGCATAAATGCTTCTGATGTGACAAAAATTTTATCAGCTAAAAAGGAACTCATTGCCTGTTTTATCTCAGGATCCCACTCCTGGCCTTTGAGTTCAGTGGTAGTGATATCCATTTCAGTAGCAATGGGTTCTTCTGGCATTCCTTCCTCCACTTCATCATAAGTGTATGCAATTTCCCCTAGACTACCTAATTGTAGGAGTTACTCAGCTGCTGCTTGCTCATTTCCTATATGGATAGGGGATTGGGATGGGGAATACAAAGGTGTATCTGATTGCACTTCTTTCCCCACCCTTTTCTTCTTTGGGCTTTCTTGGATGTCAATGACATCTTGTATCTTCCTCTTTCCTTTGAAGGTAGAGGGCTCTCCTGTTGTAGGCATCAGCACACTATAACTGGATTTCTTATGCAGTGTATAATCACCAGGAGGGATTGCCTTGCTGGAAGCTGACATACTTAGGATCATTCTTTCCTTCTCAGGGTTTCTCTTGATTACAACTTCCCTCTTCTCCTTCAGTGTCTGCATCACATCTTCAAAGCAAACAATCAAAAACTTTATTTTCTCTTCCAGTGGGAAAAAGCTAGACAATGGGTCATAGCTAGCATCAAACTGATGCACAAAATCCAAGGCTTTCTTATAAGCCACCCACTTCTCTTTCCTTAGCTCCTGCTCATCTAGATCAAACTCATTTCTGATGAGGTCTTCAGGAAACTGGAATTGATGAGGCCTACCTCTGCATGCTACCTTCTTCCTAAACATACCATTGAAGAAGTCTTCTGGATCAACACACCTGGACACTGCACTGGACAAATGATAAGGCTTGAGGAAATCCTCAAAGCAATTCCAACCTCCTTTTGTTATTACAAATTGGTGAGCTATGGTAGCTGTAGAGAAAATAGTCCCTTTACCCCTGCCTATTAACTCTGCCTCTTGTAAGCCACCAATTTGTCTAAGGATCTCTGCGATTCCTACCTTGAGAGGGACCTGGTAAGGTAGCAAAATGGGGTGCCTCTAAAACCAAACACTCTGAAAACTGTGGAGATTGGATACAAATAAATGTCACCCTTGTTATGAACAATTTTTATGTTCTCTGCGAATTCTTTTGGTCTTATGAATTCCAGAAGAACTTTGGGGATTCTTGGGTTCTTAGAGTAGAGGAGAGTCCTTATCTTGGATGCAAAATATTTATCAAACTTCAAAAAACTAGCATCCTCTCCATCCCATGACAACATAGTACTCCATAATTGTACTGGCATTTTTTCTCCTTCTTCTCCTTAACAAGGTCTAGTCCACTGGCAAAGTAATCACCACCTTTGAAGAGAAAAAGATGCATAAGGAGTGAGTACCATTCGAAAGGCCTATTGACCTTTCCATTCTTGATTCCTATTAACCCTCCATGAATAGCATCAGTAATAAAAGAGGCATAATCAAATGTAATTGCAAGAGAAGGATTCAAAATCTGAGCAATCATTAACAAGTAATGATTCGGCATATTTGCTTCAGCATCTTCTCCCAAAACTTGGCAAAGTGCCCAATACATTCCTTTAGCCCTCAGGGTGAACATACTTAATGAAAAGGGCTCTTGTGTGTTGGGTCCTACAACTGTTAACCTTCCTATTTTCACAAAAAATTCCTTGAGAGGCCCATTCCTGAGATGACTCCTCTGTGCGCCATAAATTTGGGCTAATGATGTGAAATTTATAGGTTCTAGAAAATTGGTGAACTCATTAAGCCCAAAAGCTATCCTGAACTCTTCAGCATTAATCTCAACAAGGTTTTCCCATTTACATCCCGAATGCTTCTTGTGACTGGATCATAGTTGAGCGCAATTTGGGTCAGCAAATCTGTGTCCATAAATACCCCTGGGACTACTAATTTCCCGACATCTAATTCCCAGATACTGTTTTGTGGGGTAGGAGAATTTCTTATTCCGAATCCAACTTTAAACAACCCCAACCTAGACAATTCAACCTGTGGGTCTCTCAACCAGTTACCCTTGTCATATAATCCTTCTCCTATATTTAAACAGGGAGCCTTGGGCACTAACTCTTTTGCCTTTGAAGCCTGATTAGTTGACAACATCAACTGTTCTAAAAAATATCACAAGCACTCCTTTCTGAATAGTTAACTTTGCCAGAAAACTCTCTTTTAGGAGCCATTTTGAAAATGTAAGAAATGAATACCACTCCTAAACAATTTTGTGATGAATCAATTATCTTATCTAAAACACTACACAGGAATTGCTACACAAGAATACGAGAGAACCTGTTCTTTGCTTGAAGGAATTTGCTCTGTACCTGAAGAAAATAACTCTGCATCTGCTCTTCTACAAAATCCTTTAAAAGATATCTTCACCCGGTTGATAGGAAATCAAATATTGTACTTAGGGCCTTAACTACAACATTGATTCTGCATGCTTTGGTTGTCCCTTCAAGACTAAATTCATACGAGAATTCATATTTTTCGCTCCAATGGGTCACAACGTTCCTGCAAGTGTTTCATTTTGCTCTTTTTGCAACTTCACGAAGCATAACTATTGGGCAGCTTAGTCTTGTGAAATAGCGTCGACCGTCCAATCAAAATAAACTTGATCAAGCGTTAGATTAACTAACAACTTTGGCTCCGTGCTGGGTCCCACTTCTCTATTGGCTATATGATACCACGTGGTGCCCAACCATTGGCCTTGAAATTTCCTTCGCATTCCACTGGATACTGGCCGCGTGTCTTTCTTTTATACTGCTGGTTCCACCTTGGTGGGCCCACAACTTTCTTCTTAGACCACGTGTCACTGGACACGTGGATGGCCCTCGTGCACTCTCGCTATTTCGCGAGGTATAAAGAATGAGCATCTTACCCTTGCGAAATAGTGTGGGCTGTCAGATCATCTCTTAAGTTGATTGGCTTTTAATCATCTGAAAAGGATCTCGGGAGGGGTGGGCCCGCTGACTCACTGTGAACACCTGGCATCTAGTCACCTTCGGAGCTGACTTATCACTTTTTCATTTGCCGAGAGAAAACCACAGGGCCCCAACAACTCTTAATAGTTGTATCCTCCAGGGCCGCCATCATGACATGTGGATGGCTCTCGTGCACTCTCGCTATTTTGCGGGGAATAAAGAACGAGCATCTTACCCTTGCAAAATAGCACGGGCCGTCGAATCATCTCTTAAGTTGATCGACTTTTAATCATCTGAAAAGGCTCTCGGGAGGGGTGGGCCCGCTGACTCACTATGAACACCTAGCATCCAGTCACCTTCAAAGCTGACTTGTCACTTTGTTATATGCCGAAAGGAAACCACGGGGCCACAATCTACTCTTGACAGCTATACCCGCCAGGTCATCTCCTGACTGCAACCTAACTCACCTCTAGGGCCCACCTTTTAGCCTTTAATCCTGACCCGTTGACTGTTGTAACTTACGTCGCGTGCTGCCATTTTACTCGCTATCAACAACCAGTTGGACCGTCTATGTGGCATGCCATGTCATTTTTGCAACTTCGCTAGTTTTAAATTATGCACAACTTCGCCTAGTGAAATAACGCGAGTCGTGGATCCATCCGCGAGATGTGCACCAGTTACTGGGCCTGACAACTTTAGGAGAAAAACATATAAGGCATAATTTTTTTGATTAATTAACATAACCGCCTAGGCAAACAATAAGGGGGGACACTTTCTACGACCCCATGACCCATTACTTAAGTGAATAAAGTAATGAAAGATTAGAAATCAGAGGGTTTAAAACAAACATAAGTGGATCTAGAATCAAAAACCCTTAAACCCTTGAGGTCTAGAACAAAGCTGAAGCATTTGAAACTGCACCCTATTCAAAATTCAACAAACCATAGCCAATCATGGGAAAAGAAAAGCCCATTTTTAATCAGTGATAACAGGAGAGACTATTACTCTGTTTTCTGGTTATGATCTTTTTGGAGATTGTTGGTTTTTGGCATTTCTGTTTTGGCACTTTGATGGTTTTTCCATCTTGTGTTACCATCAATACCAAAGGGGGAGATTGTTGGTATTTTGGTATGGTTTTGTCATTGATGTCAACACCTACTAAAACACTAGCACTTTGGAGATCCAACAACATTCACCGGCAAGCAAGTAACTATTGCATAGTTACTGGTATATGGTTCATCGACAGGATATAATGATCACCGGTACTTAAAATGATATGGAAGACACTTGGTAATATAGAAGACATCATGTGGACATCTTATCTTAATGAATTTATCATTGGTATATTCATATTTGCATATTTGCTTTTACCAACAAATAGGTCCAGGGTTACCTAGGGTTACACTGGCAGGTTTATCTTTTCCAGATCAGCATGGCACACTATGGAGATGATTAATTATTGTTGTAAATGCATTAAGCTGACATGTTCAATCAGTTATTGCATCAGATATTATATTATTTGTAAAATGTTTTTATTGTAATATCCTGTAGAGCCAACCTAATAAAATTTGTCTTAGGTTATGGTATAAATGTAAGATCTTATTTGTAAGATCAAGTGTGGAATGCAAAAAAGAATTGTGTGAAGATATATGTGAGATTAATCAGTGCAATACACATAGACATCATTTGAAGGTGAAGCTAGGTTTTTGTGAAAGCATATCAGCATTACACCGATACTGAATCCAGCATATGAAGATGTTATTTTGTGCAGTACATTCTTATTGGATTTAACCATCCAACTGTAGTCAGTGTGACTCCCATTTTGTGATTGAGCAGTGAGCTCTAGGCTGTTGGCCTTTCTACATGTGCAGACCCCATTTATGTACACTTACTATCTACAGTAGTATCATCTGATTGTGGGTAAGGTTTCCCACCATGGTTTTTCTCCTTACAGGGTTTCCACGTACAAATATTGGTGTTATGTGTTGTAGATGACTTTGTGTTTATGTTTCATGCATTAATCTTTACCAATATAGCAATTAACTATTAAAACTATCTACCGACGCACTTAACTGGTTTACTAGTATTAAGCATTAAGTTGGTTAAGTTATTTTTAGTTTGAATTTATTAGAC
Source organism: Cryptomeria japonica (assembly GCF_030272615.1). NCBI lineage: Eukaryota > Viridiplantae > Streptophyta > Pinopsida > Cupressales > Cupressaceae > Cryptomeria > Cryptomeria japonica. The sequence goes on along the minus strand of NC_081405.1, from coordinate 641,087,626 downwards.
AACTGATTCAGCCCCCCCCTCTTAGTTGTCTTCAGGACCTAACAATGACTACTCTAGAATGATGTGGGTTACTTTTCTAATAGAGAAATCAAAAGTGTTGGAGAAATTCAACATATTGAAAGCAAAGGTGGTGATTGAGATAGGGTTGAAGATGAAGTGTGTGTGATTTGACAGAGGAGGAGAATTCACATCCAGTGAGTTTGATGCATTTTGTGAGAGAAATGGAATTAGAAGACAGTTATCTACTCCTAGAACCCCTTAGTAGAATGGAGTTATTGAAAGGAAGAACAAAACAATTTTGGATGCTGCTAAAATGATGTTGATTGAAGGAAAGGTTGCACAAACCTTTTGCAAAGATGTTGTTAGCACTGCTAATTACACATTCAACCAGGTGCATATAAAAGGTGATTCTGATAAGACTGCTTATGAGCTATGGTTTTCTCATGTACCTACAGTTAGATATTTCAGAGTTTTTGGAAGCAAATCTTATATCAAAAGAGATTAGGATATAGGAAAGTTTGATGCAAGATGTGATGAAGGAATCTTCTTGGGATATTCTACTAAGAGCAAGGCCTACTAGTGTTACAATAAGAGGTTGAAGAAGATAGTGGAAAGTGCAAATGTGAAGGCAGATGAATGTTTTGGGAAGAAGATCGGAGCATATGAATATGAGATTGATGATCAACATATTGTTTCTAAGCCTGCACAGACAAAGATCCTAAAGCAGAATGATCCAATGGAGATAGTTAATCCGGATATTGTTGCCCTCAGTGTAGAAGTTCAAAGAGCCTAAGAATTAGAATAATCAAAAGACTCTAAGGTATGTGAAATTGAATCATTTTGAGAATCAGATTATTGGTAATAAGAATAAAGGTGTGATCACTAGGAGAGGACTTGTTGTTGAAGAGATATGCCTGATTTCTAAGATTGAAACTAAAGATGTTTCTGAAGCATGTAAGGATGAGAATTGGATAAAAGATATGGAAGAAGAGTTGAATCATATTGAGAAGAATAACAATTGGGAGCTTGTTTTGAGACCTAAAGACAAGAATATGATTGGTACTAAATGGGTGTTCCAGAATAAATTGAATGAAGCCAGTGAAGTGGTAAGAAACAAAGCAAGATTGGTATGTAAGGGATGCTCTTAGATGGAAGGTATGGATTATGAGGAAACTTTTTCTCCTATGGCTAGAATTGAAGCCATTAGATTTTTGCTTGCATATGCTACTAACAAGAATTTAAAGGTATATCAGATGGATAGCAAGTCAACATTTTTGAATGGTGATCTTGAGGAGGAAGTCTACATTGAGAAACCAAAATTATTTTCATTATTAGATGAAGAAGACATGGTATGGAGATCTAAGAAAGCACTTCATAGATTGAAGCAAGCCCCTAGAGCTTGGTATTCTAGATTAGATAAGTATTTGATGAAGTTGGGATTTTGTAAAGGTATTGCTAATAATAACTTATATTTTAATGTTGAGAATGATAATATTTTGATTGTTGAAGTGTTTGTGAATGACATTATTTTTGGAGGAGATGATGATTTGATCATGAAGTTTGTTGATGATATGCAAAAGGAATTTGAGATGTCTATGATGGGTGAGATGAAATTCTTCTTATGATTGTAGATTACACAGACCTATAAAGGTATTTTTATTTCTCAATGTAAGTATGTGAAGGAACTCTTGAAGAAATTTGGGTTAGCTAATTCTAAACCTGTTGGAACTCCTATGGTGACTAGATGCAAGTTGTCTAAGCAAGATGAATCTCAGAAAGTGAATAAGACCTTGTACAAATCTATGGTTGGTGGATTGATGTACTTGACTCAAACTAGACTGAATATGATGCATGTTGTGTGTCTTTGTGTCATATTTCAAGCTAAAATATTATCAACAATAGTTGTCATGGAACATTGTCAACACTAAAAGATAATCATTAGAGTTCTTCACAAGATAACTTTCACACATTTGAAACACAAAATCTACTTGCATGTCATTCAAATCTACTTCACATGAATTCAAACTCTATTCCACACACAAATCATACACCTATACTCCTTAAATACAAGTTAGAACATGAAAAAATAATTGAGGGTTGGACACAAATAGAATAAACATTACTACATGAAATAAGCCACTTAGATAAAAATATTCAATGTGGTCCACTCTAGGACAAAGAGGGGACCTAAATCCATCATAAAATATCCTTTTAAGTTGAATCCAATGAATCACACATGCTAACACCTCCTCCAAAGTTGTGTAGAACACAAGATATCATTGAGAGGGGGTGTGAATTAGTGTTTATAAATAATTTCAAACAATGTGTGCAACTGGTAGGATAATGAAAGCACTAACAAACAATCACACATAAGAGAACATCACATAAAACTAGATATATGAGGAAAACCCAAAGTGGGAAAAACCTCGGTGAGAAATGTTGTTGGAGATCTACTGCTCCAATCCAAACTCATAGTGAAATAACAGTTTTACAATGTTTAGGGCACCAACCCTAGGAGCACCAACCCTGAGCAATTTATGGGCACCTACCCAAAGGAGCACCAACCCCTGTTCTATTCTGAGCATCGACTCAAGGAGCACCAACTCTTGCACCAAGAACCCACTCAGTGAAATATAATGAGATATAAAATCAATACAATGATAAACACTTGGTTACAAATGAGTTTTGTAACACCTAGAAACTATTCACTCTATTGGTTAAACTTGATGGTATGATGAAAGAATAAGGATCCGGTCAACTAACGAGAGGGGGGGGTGAATCAGTAGATAGAAAACTGATAATAATCTTCACCAATCTCAGAATCAAACTCTCAAAGTAAACTTAGAACTAACAAGTTAAACCACTGAACTATAAATGCAATATCACTGTCAAAATAATCCAGTTGACTGTTACAACAAATTAATAGTAAACAACTTGAAACTCATAAACATCCAAATACTTTTACTGACATAAGTAAAAATTCATTTCATATTGCTGCCGGTTATCATGACTTATCAAAGTGGATTAAGTAGTTAAGTAAATCAACCATAAAAAACATAACCACAAAAACATTCACCACTTGACACAATATTTTTGATGTGGAAACCCAAATGGGAAAAACCATGGTGAGATGAGACTCACAAGATAACTATCTGAACTCTTTTGAAGTTTGCCCTATTAGGAGACAAGCCTGTTAAAGCTTTATGAAAAGTCCTATTAAGAACAGATCCTGTTAGAGACCACCTGGTTAAAGGATTGACTATAATGCCTTGTTAGAAGCAATACCCTGTGAGGAGAAACCTCAGTAGAGGATTTAAAATCCAAGCTAATGGACCACCTGGTTAGAGGATTTAAATAACACCAAGTTTGTTATAGCTTACCCAGTTAGGGGATTTCAAACTATTGTGATTGTTAGAAAAAAAATAAGGGTTTGCTGATCTGTTTGAATAGCACTCCACTTTCTTGTTCATATCCTTTTCATGCTCCTATTTGCCTTTACACAAACTGCAGATACATCATTGAGTTCAACAACCAAACACTCAACTGAAACTTTGCCAACTCTAAAACAAAAAAACTCATAGACCTTATAAACAAATCAATAGGCCGATAACACAACAAAAATCTAATTCTCTCATAGAGATTACAAACAAGTTAGTTCAAGTATGATTGTTGGATTACATAATAATCTCTACATATCATTCAAGAAATCCTTGACCTCTCCTTGATCACAGCTTCATCAAACTCAGTAACTCATCACACACTTTGCATTACATGCAATATAGTTTCTCATTCCCTAGACAAAAACTGTTATCTCAACACACCAAAAACACTTTGAAACTCTCTTCATACAATATGCATACGTGTCATAATCATTACCGCTCATCATCAGATCATAAACCAATACAACCAATTCAATCAGTTAGGGTTTATCAAATCAGCAGGTAGGGTTTACTAGTTCAACTCTCCAATACTTAGCAATACTAGTTCACTCCACAAACTTACCTACCGGTTATAGTTTCCTTCACTGATTCTTCCTACGGGTTACAAAACAACATTATAACAATATCATTGCCGGTTAATTGACATCAATGACAACATAACATTTCATTAATGCAATCTTCATGCAAATGCCAACAATCTCCCCCTTTGGCATTTGTGGCAATACAAATATCAATACCATTGATTGGTGTGATTGTGAATAGGAATCCTAGTTTACATTTTACCATGTACCCTCCTTGTCATTAACTTGTAGCTGGTTGTAGATCTTCTCTCTGTCAATCATACAATTCTTCTCCCACATAATCACATAATTCTTCTCCCCCTTTGACAACAATGCCAATTTGAAAGTAAAACATGCAATGTAAAACTTCACTATTTAGCATCAACAACCTAAAAATTGATGCTCCCACTGTGGAATAACTCCACTCCACATCAATCCTACTGTAAAATTCTGCAAGTAGCTCTGAGATTGATGTACTCTACATCATGCTCAATTCACCTCATGAAGGGGTATAACCCCTAGCCGACTTCTAAGATACTTAAAAGTAGTCTTAGGCAGAGGTTTAGTAAAGATATCTACAAGATGCTCCTTGGTAGAAACATGCTCCAAGATCACATCTTTATTCTACACTTTTTCCCTCAAGAAATGATACTTCAATTCAATATGCTTTGTTCGTGCGTGCAAAACATGGTTCTTGGAAATATTTATGGCATTGGTATTGTCACATAAGATCTTTATAGGTTCTGTAAACTTCATCTTGAAACCTTCCAAACTGTGCCTCATCAAGATAGCCTGGGTACTAGTCATATAAGCTGCAACATACTCAGCTTCAATAGTAGACAATGATATACAACTCTACTTCTTGCTACTCCATGAAACAAATCTTCCTCCAAGGAATAATTCTCCACCAGTTGTGCTTTTCCTATCATCAACATTACCTGCCCAATATGCATCTGTGTACACCTTCAAGTCAAAGTTACCTTCATATGGATACCATAATTCATAGTCAATAGTGCCTTTAAAATATCTGAATATCCTCTTGGTTTCTATCAAATGTGTTTCTTTAGGATTCTTCTAAAATCTAGCAACTAGAGCAACTACATGAGCTATATCTGGTCTATTGTGAACAACATAGTGCAATTTTCCAATCATTGACCTATACTCCTTTTCATCAATAAATGTGGCCTCATCTTCCTTAGACAACTTATAACCTGTAACCATTGGTGTCCCAACTAGTTTACAGTCACTCATACCAAATGTCTTTAATACCTCTTTCACATACTTAGATTGTGTGATGAAAATACCACTCTTCATTTACTGTATTTGCAAACCTATGAAATTTTTTATCTCTCCCACTAGAGACATTTCAAACTCACTTTTCATTTCATTTGCAAAGTCATTTCTCATGTCATCATTACCTCCAAATATGATATCATCTACAAACACTTCACTAACCAGTATCTTATCTCCTTTAGATTTGAGATATATGTTGCTATCTTCATTGGTTCTCTAAAACCTATCTTCATCAGGTGTGAATGAAGCCTTTCATACCATGCTCTCGATGCTTGCTTTAATCCATATAGTGCTTTGTGCAACCTACAGACCATGTATTTTTTATTAGTCAAAGAATAACCATCTGGCTGCCCAATGTATACTTCCTCTTCCAGTATTCCATTTAAAAATGTTGACTTCACATCCATCTAATATACTTTGAATCCCTTATGTGCTGCAAATGCATTTAAAGTTCTGACACCTTCTAGTCTAGCCATTGGTGCAAAAGTCTCACCGTAATCTTCTCCTTCTTCTTGTGCATAACGTTTACAAACCAATCTAGCTTTGTTGCAAACTACTACACCATCTTCATTCAACTTGTTCCCGAATACCCACTTAGTACCTATCACATTTTTATTTACCGGTCAGGGTACTAGGGTCCATCTATTGTTATTCTCAATTTGGTCAAGCTCCTCCTCCATAGATTTGACCCAATGATCATCTCCAAATGGTTCCTTAGCAGTTCTAGGCTCAATAGTGGAGATTATGCAAGAATTCTCTCTAATTCTTCTTCTGGTTAGCACTCCAACATCCTTATCTCCAATAATATGGTCAAGATTGTGGTTGAGTCTCACATACCTTGGAATAACATGATCATTATATTCAGGTTCTTCTTCTTCATTATCATCATCTTCTTCTAAATCTATCTATTCTGGTTGAACTAGTACAACAACATTCACTTTACCGGTTTCAGGTTTCACGGGTTCTGGTTCCAAAAATAAAATGCAAGGATCTTTATCCTTCTTCTCCATACTGGTTTCCCCGAAGACTTTAGGATACTCATCCACTCGAACATAAACACTCTCAATGATTCTCTGTGTCCAGTTGTTATAACATTTGTAGGCCTTACTCTTGGTGGAATAACCAAGAAATATACCTTCATCACTTTAAGCCTCAAACTTTCTAACATAGTCACCTCTCTTAATAAAACATTTTCTACCAAATATATTGAAATAACTAACATTAGGTGATCTACCATACCAGTATTCATAAGGAGTCTTATCCTTACCTCTTTTTACTAAAATCCGGTTCATAGTGTAGACAGTTGTGCTGATAGATTCTCTCCAGAACATTTTTGCTACACCTCCTTATATCAACATCATTCTAGAAACTTCAACAACTGACTCATTTTTCCTCTCCACAATACCATTCTATTGTGGTGTCCTCGATGTAGATAGCTGTCGTTTGATACCATTTTCTTCACAATATCTAGTGAATTCCTCAAAAGTAAATTCACCACCTTGATCAGTTCTTAGATATTTTATCTTCTTACCACTCTCCTTTTTAGCTAAGGCCTTGAATGCCTTGTACTTACTAAATGCTTATGTTTTATCTTTCAAGAATGTGACCCACGTCATTCTTGAGCAATCATTAGTGAAGATTACAAAGTAGTTGTCACCTTGAATACTTTTAGTCCTTATTGGTCCACAGAGGTCTATATGAACCAAATCTAACAAATGTTCCACTGAAAAAGATTTTCTATTGAAAGTTGAGGATGTCATCTTTCCCAATTGACATTCCTTACATAAAGCATTAACTAGTTTTTCCAACTAAGGTAAACCTCTCACTGTCTTGGACTTATCACTTTAACAATGTTATCAAAATTTATATGACAAAATATCCTATGCCAAAGCCAACTATCATCTACTTTAGAAATTAAATAGTTGGTGACTTTAGGATTCAGGTGAAACAAGTTACCTTTAGTCTTCTTTTCGATTGCAATTAGTTCACCTTTCTCCCATAGATTTTGCACATACCATTCTTAAACTCCAATGGATATCCGCTGTCATTGAGTTGAGAAAAACTCAAAAGATCATGCTTTAGACCTTCTACCCAGTAGACATCATATGCATTTCTCTTTTCATTAAGAGAAATAGTTCCCTTACCTTTAACCATCCAGGGTGAGTCATTACCAAATCTTACAACTCTGCCATCAAATTCCTTCAAAGAAAGAAATTTGCGGTCATTGGTCATGTGATATGAACAACCACTATCAATGATCCAATCATTAGAATTATTCATGCGAGAAACTAAATCCTTCTGATAAGATGTTTCCTCTTTAATGGCTACAAACACAATGTCTTCATTAGCATCACCCTCAGATTCCTCATAAGTGATACCACCATCAACTGCAATAAGACAATCTCTTTTGCCTTTTCCCTTGTACTTCTTTAACTTCTCTTGCTTGTGCTCATTATCACCATTAGGACAGTTAGCTACAATGTGTCCAATCTTTTTGCACATAAAACATTTCAAAATTAATTTACCTTTGTATTTACCAGTTCCTCTAGGCAACTGCTTGGCCAACAATGCTTCAAGCTCAGCCAAACTGTCTTCATCATCAACTTCTCTGCTAGATCTAGATTCATAACTCTGACTGAGATCTCTACTTTTACTCATAGATGGGTTAGAAACTGAAGCACTAAATGCAAACTCATATTTCTAAACACTACCATCATAACCATTTAATTAAAAAGTAGTAAGCTTACCAATGATGGAGTCAAGGGTTACCTTGTTTTTGTCAATAGACTTTAGCTCCTAAATGGCTGCAACTCGGATAGCGTAGACCGGTAGCAAGGTTCTCAACAACTTACTAACCACTATGGTATCTTCCACTTTACCACCTGCACTCTTGATCTCACCAACTATCTCTTTTATCCTCTGACCATACTGTTGGATATTCTCACCTTCAGCCATCTGCATGTCGTCAAACTTTCCTCTTAAACTCTCTTCCTTAGCAATCTTCACATGTTCATCACCGCTATAAATCTCTTCAATTTTCTTCCATACCTCATATGCAGTCTCCAGACCATGGACATCAACATATTATACATTAGACAAATAACTGATAATAGCCTCCAGTGCTTGATTGTTTTCTTGTTGCTCTTTCTTCTAATCACTAGTCATAATCCCACTAGGTGCAACATATTGAGTACCAACATGTTCCTAGTATTGATTTCCTAGACTCTTGATATAAACTTTCATTTTATCACTCCATATTCTATATTTCTCTCTATTAAACTTCAGACCTTCCTTCTTCATCATGTTTTACAAGATCTTTACCTCAAGTTGTTAGGCTTAGACCTTAGAGGACTTGAGATGCTCTGATACCAATTGATGGTATGGTGAAAGAATAAGGATCTGATCAACAATAGAGAGGGGGGGTGAATCAGTAGATAGAAAATTGATAATAAACTCTTCATCAATCTTAGAATCAACTCTCAAAGTAAACTTAGAACTGACAAGTTAAACCACTGAAATATAAATGCAATATCATTGTCAGAATAAATTAGTTGACTGTTACAACAAATTAATAGTAAACAACTTGAAACTCATAAACATCCAAATACTTTTACTGACATAAGTAAAACTTCATTTCATATTGTTGTCGGTTATCATGACTTATCAAAGTGGCTTAAGTGGTTAAGAAAATCAACCATAGAAAACATAACCACAAAAACATTTACCACTTGAAACAATATTTTTGATGTGGAAAACCAAATGGGAAAAACCACAGTGAGATGAGACTCACAAGATAACTATTTGAACTCTTCTGAAGTTCACCCTATTAGGAGCCAAGCCTATTAAATCTTTACAAAAAGTCCTTTTAAGAACAAATCCTATTAGGGACCACCCGGTTAAGGGATTGACTATAATGCCTTGTTAGAAGCAATACCCTGTGAGGAGTAACCTCAGTAGAAGATTTGAGATCCAATCTAATGGACCACCTGGTTAGACAATTTAAATAACACCAATCTTGTTAGAGATTACCTAGTTAGGGAATTTCAAACTTTTGTAATTGTTAGAAAATAACAAGGCTTTGTTGATCTTTTTGAATAGCACTACACTTGCTTGTTCATATCGTTTTCATGCTCCTATCTACTTTTACACAAACTGCAGATACATCATCCGGTTTGGCAACCACACACTCAACTAAAACTTTGCCAACTCTAAAACAAAACAGCTCATCGACCTTATAAACAAATCAATAGGTCAGTAACACAAAAAAAACCTAATTCTCTCATAGAGATTACAAACAAGTTGGTTCAAGTATGACCATTGGATTGCATAACAATCTTTGCACATCATTCAAGAAAGCCTTGACCGCTCCTTGATCATTGCTTCATTGAACTCAGTAACTCATCATGCACTTTGCATTACATGCAATATACTTTCTCATTCCCTAGATAAAAACCATTATCCCAATGCGCCAAAAACACTTTGAAACTCTCTTCATACAATATGCATACATGTCATAATCATTACCGCTCATCATCAGATCATAAACCAATACAACCAATTCAATTAGTTAGGGTTTATCAAATCTAACATGTAGGGTTTATCCGTTCAACTCTCCAATACTTAGCAATACCGGTTCACTCCACAAACTTACCTACCGGTTATAGTTTCCTTCACTAGATCTTCCTATCGGTTACACAACAATATATAACAATATAATTGCCAGTTAATTGACATCAATGACAACATAACATTTGATTAATGCAATCTTCATGCAAATGCCAACAAAACTCTTATCTGTCATGTTGCTTCTTCTTCTTTTCTACTAGTCTTCTATTTTTACTTTCTAAACCCTCTATAATTCAGTTTTAGCCTTACCAAATCTTCTTTGAAACTCACTCTGCTCTCCTTCTCTCTTTGCTACTCTCTTACTGGTTCAAACACTATCGATTTAATAGGCTGCTATACTCTGTAACAGTTTATCGGTTACCTTAACCCTTGTCGATTAAACCTTCCTTATCGGTTCTTCTCCAACACTTAGTCGCTTCAATATTTTGTATCACACTCAGATTGATCAACTCCTACCTCACAGAGATTCACTGTATCATAAATCTCTCATCAAGCATCCTCTATCAACTTACTAAATTTTTTGATCTTCATATTTATATATATGCTTTCCCGCCAAAACAAAAACTCAGACTTCACGTGCTTAGGGTTTTCTTCACTGACCTTGATCCAAATCAAATTGAATCTCATCTTTCCTAAATTGACAACATGCAATAATATAACAAAAATCTTTGTCACCTTTTATTCTTCCCATGAATGTTTACTATTTATAGCAAACTCGACTCTATTCATAAGTCTTGATTTTGTTGATCATAATAAATGATCTAGCAATTTCTTTCTCCAGACCAACAAGATGATCAAATATTGTACTTCAATCATGGTGTCAAAGAATAAAATCTCTTCCCTTTGATCTTCTTTGAGCCACAATCCTCTGCAATTGATTTGTGATTTTTGTAGTCAACATTTAATATGGACTTAGTCGGCAACTACCTCACCGACCCACCATTCACCTAACACTGCATGTTTGCCACCTGGAGTCCACGTGACATCTCGGTCAATATCCAACTCACTTGATTGTGTTTATTCAACTTTGGTCATTGACCAAACATGCTACCAATATACACTAACTGGTTAACCTTCATATCATGCACTTCACTATTCTGTCGGTTAGGTCATGTTAAATCAAACTGCACTTACTGGGTTTTCTTGCTTACTAGTTGACAAACTTACCAGTTGGCATCCCATACTGGTTGACATACTTAGCAAATGACATAAATGTCAATACAATGCCAACAAGTTGGCACTAAATATAACATGTAGATAAATGATAAGGCTTAGTGGGTCAAAAACACCTTCTAATGCAAATTACTTAATGCACGTCTCCACATACTATGGTGAGACCCATAAATACCATTTGACATAGCTCCCAAAGAATATCCAGACCAAAAAGTATCATCCAAACAAGATAATTGAATTAGATACACAAAAAGTTGAATATACCAAGCATAATCCAACACAACTCGCTTCCAGAATGGAAACACCACCATAGAATTGAACTGAAATACTACACTGACCAACTCAACATGTACACCAAGATGAAACACAAGATTCCACATATCTGGAGGCCACAAAATACTTTTTAGACCATTTTAACAAACACTCTCACTATCAAAACATAAAAATGACAAACTCTTACAATTCATGAGCCAGACAACATGATGATACAACATATTCAAAACCTCAAAATATAACCTTCACCATCCAGAGGTAAGAAAAACATTCAACCACGGGTGAACTCACAATAATGGTTCCCACTTTTTTGCCACTTTTGACACTGAGATGTACATTTTTAAAATAATCTTCAACTTCCGAGAACTATAACTTTTAAACTATTAAAAATTTGAAGATGATGTAAATTAGTGATTTCTAGCATTTTGTTTGTAGATTCTATATACATTTTTTTCAAATTTTTTTGAAGGATTTTTAAAAAAAATTTCCATCTCCCTCGAAAAGTAGTTTTTTACAACAAACTACATTTTTTAAGAGTGATGTGCCTCCCGAAACGCATAAATTTTTTTCTATAAATGATAAAAATTCAATTCTTTCAAATTTTGGTTTGTAACATCAATATCCGGGGCTTGCATTTGGTTTTATAGTGATATGTTCAATATTTTTCATTTTATAAAGTTTTGAAGTCCGACTAGTCATAATTCAAACATAGGTTTACGTTTGAACACATAACTTGTTCTATATAAATCGAAATTTAATTTTTTTTTTTTTGTTAGAAAGAAGACATCAATACCAAGGGCATAGATATTTTTCAGAATTTTTTTGAATTAGTTTCTTATTTTTCCCAATGCGTTGAACAGAGAAGTTCATGTTCAGTGAAAAACCAATTTTTAATAAAATTAAAAAATCAAGAACATAATAAATTCAAAATATAACACAATTATATTCGTTGGAAAGCTTGCTTCGAGTACTACCATCTAATACTTTTGGGTTATCAAGATTATTTCATTCGTCCATTGAACTAGAGCTCTGAAGTCATTACTTCTTGAGAACTCTGAAATATTTTGGGAGAAACTTCTAATTTTTGGGGTTCGAACGAACATGAGTTCGATCAGATTGGGTTCGCTCGAACCAAAAGGGGTTCGAGCGAACCCCCATTCACTCGAACAATTGAGCTCAATTTTGGCATGCCCAATGTTCGAGCGAACCCGCCCGATGTTCGAGCGAACCCAACTGAACAGTTTGGTTCGCTCGGACTCCCAGGGGTAGTCCGAGCGAACATTTGTAGTTCGCTCGAACACTGGCAAATCCGAAATTCCCACTTTCGCCAAATTCCTTCATTGGCAAAAGTGGGAACCAGCTTTGTGAATTCACCCCCACTAGAGCATTAAAAATTCTATCCTACATATCAAACTCACCATATAATTCACAAACTCAACAACAACACTAGTTAGTGAAACCTAACCATATTTGGGTCAAACTCTATTGAAATACCAAGTTTGACATCAATGACAACACAACTCAGATATCAACAAACAATGTAGAATTACAATAATGTTAAATTGGTATATTTTCCTACAATTTTGTTTTAATTATATGATGTAGTGCATAGGTTAAGTGATATATAAACATGCACTCCCCTTACCTTCAAAAATCAACCTAAATTTTTTTCTCTTTTCTCAATAGAGTTATTGGACAAGCCACATATGCTCCAAAAAATAATCCAACATTATATGAGGAGGCATATGTATTTTTGGAACTTGAGTCAATATTAGACAAACTTAAAAATTGATTTCATGATCATGCCTATGAGGAGGTTTGGGTGTAATAGTTCAATGGAATACATATTGAAGATGAAAAGTGGGATCACACCAATATTCTATTCAACTTTTTTCATGGCAAGGTTTTAGTGTAAATCTATTTCGATAGGGGAGGTAATGTCAAGGACCCTTGTTCTAATATATATACTAAGGTACTTGTTATTATTGGCTTAAAATTGTATACTTTATAATCTTTAATATAATAAATTATAATAAAATTATTTACCCCATATGTATCCGGTAGTAATATTTACTTTAATTAGACACTATGCATTGTATTTATCCCCTATGTGTGTGGTAGTAGTAGTTGTGTTTTGCTAAACTCTATATTGGAATGACTTAGTAAGTGTAACATATATTGGATATATTATCTTTGGAACTTTGGTCTAGTACATGTTTGATCCCTCAATGTGGTGGCATGAACATTAATATATATATTTATTATACATGTAAGTTTTATTCTTAATTTAGGTTTTTTATTTATGTATTGGGGGAAACTTGGAATTAGGGTTTCACTAAAGATAATAAAACCACTAACAAAGCCAAATTTACCAATGCATTGAAAGAGGGGTGAACCTAGTATATGTATCCACAATCCAAATAAGGAAAGGGCTAAAATTATAATTAGATTCACTAGTTGTTATTAGTTATCCTCTTTCTTAGTTGAATTTGGAAGGTAATTGTGAAATTAGAGTAAAACAATGAATAATTGAAGAAAATTGTCAAAAACAGACTGCTACAAATGTCCCATAGAGCCACAACCTAATATCTTGGAAAAAAGGAATATGTTTAGAAAATGTTCCTCAAACTTCAACCTAATTTTTCAGACCAAGTAGTACAGATTCACCTTGGTACACCAAATTTTACTTCGTCAAAAGTTGAACCTATTTGTCACTGTCGACTCTATCAAAATCTTAGATTACAATTCCTAAACCTATTTCCTCCACATAGAAAGAAAGGGAAAGATGTTGGGGATTGAGGTTTTCCTTAATTCAAACCCTAGTTTAGGAATTATCCTTGAAATTGAAATATGAATTGAAATTATTGCTAAATGGTTTTCTTTTAAAGAAAAAGGATAGATCTAAAACAAAATGCTTGTAATTGAAATGTATACCTTGATGAATTTTTATTTAATCCTTATGCAAGGGTTTTAGGATGTCTTGTATAATTTCTTTGAAGAAGGTTGATCATGAATGCCATTTTGAATGCATAAACTTGACTCCACTTCTACTCCAATGCCTAATGAATGACTATATGCTTTCTCACTTGAATTTTCTTGAGTGTGATTGAGATATTGATTGAGGTTAGGTTTCAAATAAGAGGGTTAGACTTCCTTTTATACTTGACTACTCAAAAGTTAATTAAATTTTTGGAGTAGGTTAACATGAGATTATATTTCCCACTCATTTTAAATCATTGTTGTGGGGACCTAAAATGGGCCCTAATTAAGAGGACCAGAGCACTCGGTACTTTTGTCCCGAGCTAGACCCAAGGTGCCTAGTGGCCTAGTCCTATAAAATAGGACACATGCTTGGAGAAAAAGAAAAGAAGGAGATGAAAATGTCGGATTGTGGATGGTGTGAGAAGAATTAGAATAGGCATCAGGCATTGAAAGATGAAGCACCAAGGTGAGGTCTAGGCGAGCACAAAATTGTATGTAGATACTGTTAGGACCCAGAGGCAACTGAGAGGGGGGGGGGTGAATCAGTTGTCTATTAATTTCAACCCAAATATAACTTAATCAAACTTGATGCATAATACCAGTAAACCAAACTTAATGTCGGTTGACATTTTAATAGTTAATAACAATATCGGTAAAGTTTAATGCATGAAATAGAAAGACAAATAACATCCACAACACATAACACAGATATTTGTATGTGGAAACCCTGTAAGGGGAAAAACCACAGTGGGAAACCTTACCCACAATCAGATGATACTACTGCAAATAGTATGTGTGTAAAAATCGGGTCTGCACATGTAGAAAGGCCAACTGCCTAGAGCTCACTGCTCAATCACAAGATGAGAGTCACACTAACTATAATTGGATGGTTATATCCAATGATAATATACTACTCAAAATAGCATCTTCATATGTTGGATTCAGTACCAGTTAAGCTCTGATTGTCTTCTTCATAACTTCCTTGAATCTTCAAATGATGTCTGCATGAGTAGCTCTTCTTATATTCGCATATACCCTATTATATTCCTCTTTCACTACTACATAATATCACAAATGAGATCTTACATATATACCAAAACCTAAGACCAAATGTATAGGTCATCTCACTAATAATATTACAATTAAATTAATTACAAATGAATCAATATGCAATGCATCATGTTGGCTCAATGCATTTACAATAATAACCAATCAATAAATCATCTCCATAATGTGTCGTGCTGATCTGGAATAGATAACGCTTGCTAGTCCATAACCTAGACCAATTTGCTGGTAATAGCAAATATGAAAACTTGATTAGACCAATAACCAAATCACCAAAAGAAGTTTCCAAACCATGTCTTCAACATAACCAAGTAATCTCCAGATGATAACAGATCATCCTCAATACCAGTGAACAATATAACCTGTCGGTGAACCAAATACTAGTGACTATGCATAAGTCACTAAACATGTCGGTAAACATAACCAAGGATCTCCAGTGCTAATAAGTGTTGACAAGTGTTGACATCAATGACAAAACTAATACAACACATCCATAATACCAACAATCTCCCCCTTTGGCATTGATAGCAACACAAGATGGAAAAACCATCTAAGTGCGAAAGCAAAAATGCCAAAAACCAAAAACCAACAATCTCCCAAAAAGATCAATTTACCATATATCAAAATATATAATATTACTGTTGGCATTTTTGATGATTATGTTGTGATTGTTATTGATGGACACACACTTGCATTGAGATCATTTTTGTATGTATTAATTAAAGCTCAATCAGTATGATGCATTATAGTCCTTAGACTATTGGTGTTTTACAGAAAGTGATTACCGATCTAAAGCGGTATGTTAACCACAAGCGGTTCAAGGATCTCAAGCAGTACGAAGGATCAAAGTGGCAGGACACATATTTCCTAGTCTTCATTTAGTCAAACTGGCAACTGGCATTTTGCTTGAACCAATATTTTGTATTAACCAGTAATACTCTGAGATGAGTTACCAACCGACATTTTGTGATGAGTTACCATCCACCGATTGTTTGATGGGGCCGACACTTTAATGGTGCTTTTTGTGTCATGTTACCAGATACATCTAGATGCATTGAACCTAGAAAATTGTATTGTAATCCTATTGGACCGACATGAAATTAGATTCCTTTATAAGGACATCATGTCTAGGGTTTTAGGTTGTTGTTGATGTTGTTGCTAGGGTTTAAGGTGGTTGAGGAGTTAGAGAGTATGAATGCGTAGAAGACTGAAGTAATGCTGGAATACATTAGGAATGAGCTATCAAGGATTTAACCAGGCAATCTATGCTATTTGCTAGTTCACTCACTTGTTGATTACTCACATCTTCAACAAGTCTGTAGCCCTTAACTGGGTAGGCCCAAAAGCCTTTTGTAAATCCTCTAAAAAAGTGGTTCACATTTGTGGATCTAAAATCCTCTAGCAAGGTAGTCTTTAATTGGACTTATCTCCTAATAGAGATTGAGATTCCTAACAAGATCTGTTCTGGTAAAGAATATTGTATGACCTTAACTGGTCTGGTTCCTATTCTACAGATAGTTACTTGTGAGTTCCATCTCACCGTGGTTTTTCCCATTTGGGTTTCCACGTCAAAATCTCTTGTGTTATGGTGTTTGTGCTTCTGTGGGTGAATGCATTATTTGCTATTTAGTTTGCATGTGTGCTAACCGGTTTGTCTGCTAAACTGTTTTACCGGTTTATTGTTAGTCTAGCAAAGTGTTTAAGTGCAAATATTTTTGGCATACTAATTCACCCCCCCCCCCCCTCTTAGTATTCATCAATTACTCCCCCAATGAGTAATCTCTCCCCAAAAGATAATGTGTTTTTCCATAGATATCTCTCCCCCTTTGACATCAAATGCCAAAGCAATACAAAAACTATCTATATAACCAGTTCATAGAACTAAATACCAATTATTATAATGAACTACTCCCCCTGAGAAGTAGCTCTCCTCCATCAAAGCCAAAAAAAAGGTTTCTCTATTAATTTCTGTCATTTGATGCCAATATCCAACTATCCAAGTCTCTACCGGTGAGGGTATAACCCCAAGCTGCTCTCTGAGATATTCAAAAGTTTCCTTAGGCAAAGGCTTAGTAAAGATATCTGCAATCTGCTCTTTAGCATTCACATAAACCAATTTCACTTCTTTTGCTTCAACATTCTCTTTTAGAAAATTAAATTGGATAGAAACATGATTAGTTTTAAAGTGAAATACCAGATTCTTGGATATATCAATTGCTGCCATATTATCACAATAAATGATTATAGGTTCTTTGCATTTTACCTTTATGTCCTTCAACATTTGCTTAATCCATAATACCTGAGTACAATTAGTTGTTGCTACAACATATTCTGATTCTATTGTTGATAATGATGTACAACTTTGTTTCTTACTCAACCATGAAATCAATCTGCTACCAAGAAAGAATGCTCCGTCGGTGGTGCTCTTTCTATCATCTACATCTCCTACCCAATTTGCATCTGTGTATGCACATAAATCTTGAAACAATACATACTGCATTCATAATATCAGGTCTTGTTTGTGTCAAATATAGTAAACCTTCAATCATAGATTTATATCTTGTTAGATTAACAAGGGCTGATTCATCCTTCAATGATAGTTTATCAGTTGTAGTCATAGGAGTACTTACCGGTTTAGAGTTTTCCATACCAAATTTCTTTAGTATTTCTTTCAAGTAATTTGATTGACATATGAATATACCTTTATTAGTCTGTGAAATCTGCAAGCCTAAAAATAATTTTATCTCCCCAATCATAGACATTTCAAATTCTTCCTACATCTTATTAGAAAAGTCTTTACACAATCCATCTTCTCCTCCAAAAATGATATCATCAACAAAAACTTCAATAACCAAGATGTCATCATTAGTCACTTTGAAATATAAGTTGTTATCAGCATTACCTTTAGTGTAACCAAGCTTCAAAAGATATTTGTCCAATCTAGCTTACCAAGCTCTAGGAGCTTGCTTCAATCCATATAAAGCTTTTCTTAACCTGCAAACCATATCTTTGTCAATTGTCAAAGAAAATCCATCAGGTTGTTCAATGTAAACTTCCTCTTCAAGATCACCATTTATAAATATACATTTAACATCCATTTGATATACTTTATAGTTTTTGTGTGCTGCAAATGCTAGAAACAATATGACTGCCTCAATTCTAGCTACCAGTGCAAAGGTTTCATTGTAATCAATTCCCTCTTTCTATGAATATCCCTTACACACTAATCTTGCTTTTTTTCTAATTACCTTACCGTCTTCATTAATTTTATTTTTGAATACCCATTTAGTTCCAATTACATTTTTATTTTTAGGGTGGGGAACCAATGTCCATGTGTTATTATTTTCAATTTGTTCCAATTCATCTTCCATAGCTTTAATCCGATGTTTATCTTCACATGCCTCAAAGATAGTTGCTAGTTCAATTTGAGAAATTAGACATACCTCTTCATTTCCCAGTCCTCATCTAGTCATTACACCTTGATACTTATTCCCAATTATCTGACTTTCAGAGTGATTCAATCTTACATACTTGGGTGTATTCACTTATTGTTGTTCTTCAGTCACTGTGGAATTCTCTGATGATGCTGGTGTGACTAGATCAATATTCTGTACTGGTGTATTCAGTGTAGGTTCATTTGTGATTATCTCAACTATCGGTTCAAAGTCCATAGACCTTGAATTACCTCTAAACTATTCATCGATCTTCACATTTGCACTCTCAATGATTTTCTGCAATCTTTTATTGAAACATCTATATGCCTTGCTCTTAGATGAATAACCAAGAAATATTGCTTCATCACTTCTAGGATCAAATTTACCAATATAATCATCTCTCCTAATGTAACATTTGCTTCCAAATATTCTGAAATATTTAAGAGTAGGAGTATTACCAAACCATAGTTCATGAGGGGTCTTACCAGTTTCACCTTTGATGTGAACTCTGTTGAATGTGTAAATAGTTGTATTCACTGCTTCTCTCCAATACACATGAGGTAGGTTTTCTTCTGATATCATGCTTCTAGCCACATCCAGAATAGTTCTGTTCTTCCTTTCCACAACTCCATTGTGCTGGGGTGTCTGAGGTGCTAACAACTATTTTCTAATTCCATTCACTTCATAGAATGTATTAAATTCCTTAGATGTGAATTCACCTTCTTGATTGATCTCAAACATTTGATTTTCTTACCAGTTTCATTTTCTACCATTACCTTGAATAATTTGAATTTCTCAAAAAGCTTTTGTTTTCTCCCTGAAAAAAGTAACCCAACACATTCTAGAATAATTATCAATGATTAGCATAAAATATCTATCTCCTTGTAGACTTCTAGTTTTTGCTGGACCACATAAATAAGTATGAATTAAATCAAGAACATTATTGGATTTTTCTGGAATACTCTTAAAAGTTGTTCTAACTTGCTTTCGAAATTGAGATTCCTTACATACCAAATTGTGAGGTTTTATAATCTTAGGTAAATCCCTTACTGCCTTAGTTGTACTAATCTTGTGAGGCCCTACCCTGACTCATCCTAGCATTTCAGTGATTTTCATGTTGAAACTATTATGGATGCTTTATTTTTATGCATTATGGATTTAGAACTTATATGATTCCATGATTTGGATAACATTGATGTATATTGATGCTTCATTTCTATGCATTATAGATATAGAACTCTATATGATTCTAGAATAGGATAACTTTGAGATGATGTATGCCATTATTGGATTTGCAGGACTTTACTATGATGATATAAATAGAATGCATGTCTTATATATGGATCAAAATTATGAGGATTATGATAATTACTTATGTGGATTTATTTGGATATATGAGATATTGATTTGTTTAATGTTAATTATGTTGGTATTTTGGTATGGTTTTGTCATTGATGTCAACACCTACTAAAAACTAGCACTTTGAGATCCAACAACATTCACCAGCAAGCAAGTAACTATTGCACAGTTACTAATATATGGTTCACCAATAGGATATAATGTTCACCGGTATATGGAATGATATGGAAGACACTTGGTAATGTTGAAGACATCGTGTGGATACTTTGTTTTGAAGAATTACTCATTGGTATATTCATATTTGCATATTTGCTTTTACCAGCAAATAGGTTTAGGTTATCTAGGGTTACACCGGCAGGTTTATCTTTTCCAAATTAGCATGAAATGCTATGGAGATGATTTATTATTGATGTAAATGCATCAAGCCGACATGTTTAATCGGTTATTGTATCAGATATTATATTGTATGTAAAATGATTTTATTGTTTTATCTTGTAGAACCAACCTACTAAAATTGGTCTTAGGTTATGGTATAAATGTAAGATCTTATTTGTAAGATCAAATGTGCAATGCGAAAAAGAATTGAATGAAAGTATATGCGAGATCAAGTAGAGGTATACATGAAGACATCATTTGAAGGTGAAGCTAGGTTTTTGTATAAGCATATCAGCATTACACCGATACTGAATCCAGCATATGAAGATGCTATTTTGTATAGTATATTTTTATTGGATTTAACCATCCAACTATAGTCAGTGAGACTCCCATTTTGTGATTGAGCAGTGAGCTCTAGGCTATTTGCCTTTCTACATGTGCAGACTCCATTTATATACACTTACTATCTACAGTAGTATCATCTGATTGTGGGTAAGGTTTCCCACCATGGTTTTTCCCTTTACAGGGTTTCCACGTACAAATATTGATGTTATGTGTTGTGGATGACTTTATGTTTGTGTTTCATGCATTAATCTTTACCAGTATAGCAATTTACTATTAACACTATCTACCGACATACTTAACTGGTTTACCAGTATTAAGTATTAAGTTGGTTACTTGGTTTTTGGCTTGAATTTATTAGACAGTTGATTCACCCCCCCCCTGTCAGTTGTCTCCGAGACCTAACAATTGGTATCAAAGCTTAGTCCTCTTTTGCGAAAGTTTAACAACTTGAGGAGATCCAATGTCTACTAATTACTTCAGGAAGGACAGTCTTAAACTTGATGGAACCAACTATGGGATATGGAAGATTAGAATGGAGACACATTTGAATTGCATTGGCAAAGACAGCTGGGAAGTTACAAAGAATGGTTATACTGCTGTTGTAGCTGGTCAGACTGCTCCAACTACCTTAGCTAAAGATGAAGAGAATGATTGCAAAGCAAGAGAAGCACTTTTGAGCACATTATTAGATCAACAAATAATGGGATTATCAGATAGGTCTACTGCTAAAGCTATTTGGGATCATTTGGAAACACTAAATGAAGGAGATTCCATAGTTAACATTGCAAAACTTGAAAGCTTCTGAGTCAGGTATTAACATGTGAAAATGGAAGAAGATGAAAGGATTTTTGCTTTTATGCAAAGAGTAAATGAAATTGTTTTGGGTATTAAATGCTATGGAGAAACTCTAAGTGAGAATGAAATTATTTCAAAAATCTTAAGAGGATTACCACTAGCATATAAAATGAAGGTTACTGCTATAAATGAGTTGAGAACAATGCCTAATACATTAGTAACTAGGGATACATTGATTGGAAAACTTTCAGCCTTTGAAATTGAGGAATTTGGTCCTGTTGCTACTATAAAAACTAATTTGGCCTTTAAAGCATCAACATCATCTGCTCCATCATTTGACAAATCAGACTGGAGAGCCTTTTATGCAAGAGAACTTGAAGAATCCAGAAAATAGAATGAAGAGCTTGAAGAACTTGAAGCACTATTTGCAAGGAAAATGCCAAAAGGCCCAATTGGAAGTAAGTATGAAGGTAAAGCACCCTTTAAATGTTTTAACTGCAATAAGATTGGTCATATGGCTTCGATAAGCCCTGATAGACATGCTAGACTAAGAAAAGAAGCTAGAAGAACATACAAGCCTAATCCTGAATATCAGAGATACAGATTTAAGAAGAACAAAGACAAATTTTGTTACATTGTTGATGAAGGTGTGATTGATGATTCTAATGAGGATCCAACATACAATGGATGGATTTTTGTTGCTATAACAGAGGATCAACTAGCACCTGCTACTCAACTGGTAGAACAAGCCCTAGTAGCTAAAGTTGAAACAAAGGATGAATGGATCATCGACTCAGGATGTTCACATCATATCACAGGAGACAAAGGCAAATTCTTGAACTTTCAAGAATACAATGGAGGTTTAGTAAGGTTTGGAGATGACAAAGCCTTTTCAATCAAAGGTAAGGGTTTAATATCTCTTGATGGTAAGCATAACACTGACAATGTCTACTATGTTGAAGGATTAGTGCATAATCTTTTAAGTGTTGGTCAATTAGTTGAGAAGGGATTTCAGTTACAATTTAAAAATGGAAAATGCAAAATCATGAATAGAACTGGTTTGGAAATTGCAATCGGTAATCAGAATAGAGGCAATATCTTTCATTTGAATAATAGTGAAAAGGCATGCTTGATTGCACATATAGATGAAAGTTGGTTATGGCATAAGAGACTTTGTCATGTAAACTTTGATTGCATGGTAAAAATCAGTACTTCTAAGGTAGTTAGAGATCTACCTAAAATTGTGAAACCTCATAATACAATTTGTAAGGAATGTCAATTTGGAAAACAAGTTAGAGCTAGTTTCAAAAGTATTCCAGAAAAATCCAATAATGCTCTTGATTTAATTCACACTAATTTATGTGGTCCAGCTAGAACTAAAAGCTTACAAGGTGATAGATATTTCATGTTAATTATTGATGATTATTCTAGAATGTGTTGGGTTACTTTTCTCAGAGAAAAATCAGAAGCACTTGGGAAGTTCAAGCTGTTCAAAGCAATGGCTGAAAATGAAACCGGTAAGAAAATCAAATGTTTAAGATCAGATCAAGGAGGAGAATTCACATCTAAGGACTTTAATACATTATGTGAAGTGAATGGAATTAGAAGACAGTTATTAGCACCTCGGACACCACAGTAGAATGGAGTTGTTGAAAGGAAAAACAAAACTATCTTGGATGCAGCAAGAAGTATGTTATCAGAAGCAAATCTACCACATGTGTATTAGAGAGAGGCAGTTAGCATTTCTATCTATACATTCAACAAAGTTCACATCAAAGGTGAAACTGGTAAGAGCCCTCATGAACTATGGTCTGGTAATACTCCTACTCTTAAGCATTTCATAATTTTTGGAAGTAAATGTTATATTAGAAGAGATGAGTATATTGGCAAATTTGGTCCTAGAAGTGATGAAGGAATATTTCTTGGTTATTCATCTAATAGCAAGGCATATAGATGTTTCAATAAGAGATTGCAGAAAATTGTTGAGTATACAAATGTAAAGATTGATGAACAATTCAAAGGAGCTTCAAGGTATATAGACTCTGAACTGGCAACAGAAAGTGTGACAAATGAACCTATACTGAATCCACCTGTACAGAATGAAGATCCAGTTACTCCGGTATCATCAGAGGATTCCACAGTAATTGAAGAACAACAACAAACTAAGACACCCAGGTACGTAAGATTGAATCATTCTAAAGATCAGATAATTGGAAACAAATTTAAAGGAGTTATGACAAGAGGAAGATTGGCAAATGAAGAGGTATGTCTTATTTCTCCAATTGAACCATCATCTATCAATGAGGCATGTGAAGATAAATTTTGGATTAAATCTATGGAAGAAGATTTAGGACAAATTGGGAAAAATAATACTTGTACATTAGTTCCCCGACCTAAAGATAAAAATGTAATTGGAACCAAATGGGTATTTAGAAACAAACTTAATGAAGATGGTAAGGTTGTCAGAAATAAAGCAAGACTAGTGTGTAAGGGATATTCTCGAAAAGAAGGAGTTGATTACAATGAAACCTTTGCACCAGTAGCCAGAATTGAGGTAGTTAGATTATTCTTGGCTTTTGCAGCTCACAAGGACTACAAAGTTTATCAAATGGATATTAAATGTGCATTTTTGAATGGAGATCTTGAAGAGGAAGTATATATTGAACAACCTGATGGATTTTCTTTAACAGATGACAATGATATGGTTTGCAGGTTAAGAAAAGCTTTGTATGGATTGAAACAAGCCCCAAAAGCTTGGTATGTAAGGTTGGATAAGTATCTTTTAAAGATTGGTTTTACTAAAGGAAATGCAGATAGCAATTTATGTTACAAAATAACTAATGATGACATCTTGACTATTGAAGTATTTGTTGATGATATAATCTTTGGAGGAGAAGATGGATTATGTAAGAAATTTTCCATTAAAATGTAGCAAGAATTTGAAATGTCTATGATTGGAGAAATGAAATTCTTTTTAGGATTGCAGATTTCATAGACTGATAAAGGTATATTTTTGAGTCAATCCAAGTACTTGAGAAAATTACTAAAGAAATTTGGGATGGAGAACTCTAAACTGGTAAGCACACCTATGACTACAAATGACAAATTATCTCAAAGCAATGAATCTACACCTATTAATCCAACTAGATACAAATCTATGATAGGAGGTTTACTGTATTTGACACAAACTAGGCCTGATATTATGAATGCAGTATGTATTGTTTCTAGATTTCAAAGTAATCCTAGGAAAAATCATGAATCAGCAGTTAAAAAGATTTTCCAGTACCTTCAAGGCATAAAAAATCTTCGATTATGGTATCCTAGAGATGAAAATTTTGATCTATGTGCATACACATATGCAAATTGGGCAGGAGATGTGGATGATAGAAAGAGAACCACTAGAGGAGTATTCTTTCTTGGAATGAGATTAGTTTCTTGGTTGAGTAAGAAACAAAGTTATACATCTTTATCAACAGCAGAATCAAAATATGTTGCAACAGCAACTAACTGTACACAGGTATTATGGCTTAAACAAATGTTGAAAGACATAAAGGTAAAATGCAAGGAACCCATTACTATATATTGTGATAACACTGCAGCAATTGATACATCTAAGAATCCTATATTACATTCCAAAACTAAACATGTTTCTATCAAACTAAATTTTCTAGGGGAAAAAGTTGAAGAAAAAGAGATAAAACTGGTTTATGTATATACTAAAGAACAACTTGCAGATATTTTTACAAAACCTTTGCCTAAGGAGACTTTTGAATATCTCAGAGAATAGCTTGGAGTCATACCACCACCGGTAGAAACTTATATAGTTGATGATTGTCATCAACCGACATAATTAAAAAGACAAATCTTTATTCCAGTCTTTGATGAGGAAGCTACTTCTCAGGCGGAGTAGTTGGTATTTTGTATGAACTTGATTTTTTGTAACTTTGGCATTTGATGTCAAAGGGGGAGAGATATCTATGGAAAAACACATTATCTTTTGAGGAGACTTTGGTATTGAAAATAAATCTTTGGATAAACACATGTTGCTCCTAGGGGGAGAAATGGATCAGCTGTAAAAAGGATTTTTTGGTACTTACAAGGCACAACAAATCTTGGATTATGGTATCCTAGAGATGAAAATTTTGACCTATGTGCATATACAGATGCAAATTGGGTAGGAGATGTGGATGATAGAAAAAGAACCACTAGAGGAGCATTTTTTCTTGGAAAAAGATTAGTTTCTTGGTTGAGTAAGAAACAGAGTTGTACATCTTTGTTAACAATAGAATCAGAATATGTTGCAACAACAACTAACTGTACACAAATACTATGGCTTAAACAAATGTTGAAAGACACAAAGGTAAAATTCAAGGAACCCATTACTATATTTTGTGATAACACTGCAGTAATTGATATATCTAAGAATTTGGTATTACATTCTAAAACAAAACATGTTTCTATCAAACTTAATTTTCTAAGGGAAAAAGTTGAAGAAAAGGAGATAAAACTGGTTTATGTGAATACTAAAGAACAACTTGCAGATATTTTCACAAAACCTTTTCCTAAGGAGACTTTTGAATATCTTAGAGATCAGCTTGGAGTCATACCACCACTGGTAGAGACTTAGATAGTTGATGATTGTCATCAACCGACATAATTGAAAGATAAATATTTTACTCCGGTCTTTTGATGAGGAAGCTACTTCTCAGGGGGAGTAGTTGGTATTTTGTATGAACTTGATTTTTTGTAACTTTGACATTTGATGTCAAAGGGGGAGAGATATCTATGGAAAAACACATTATCTTTTGAGGAGAGTTTGGTATTGAAAATAAATCTTTGGATAAACACATGTTGCTCCCAAGGGGAGAAATGGAGATTGTTGGTTTTCGGTATTTGGCATTTTTGTTTTGGCACTTTGATGGTTTTTCCATCTTGTGTTGCCATCAATTCCAAAGGGGGAGATTGTTGGTATTTTGGTATGGTTTTGTCATTGATGTCAACACTTACTGAAAACTAACACTTTGAGATCCAACGACATTCACCGACAAGCAAGTAACTATTGCACAGTTACTGATATATGGTTCACCAACAGGATATAATATTCACCAGTATCTAGAATGATATGGAAGACACTTGGTAATGTCAAAGACATCATGTGGATACTTTTTTTTGAAGAATTAATCATTGGTATATTCATATTTGCATATTTGCTTTTACTAGCAAATAGGTCCAGGTTATCTAGGGTTACACCGGCAGGTTTATCTTTTCTAGATCAACATGGCACGTTGTGGAGATGATTTATTATTGATGTAAATGCATCAAGCCAACATGTTTAATCGGTTATTGCATCAGATATTATATTGTATGTAAAATGATTTTATTGTATTATCTTGTAGAACCGACCTACTAAAATTGGTCTTTGGTTATG
The DNA here is from genome assembly GCF_030272615.1 of Cryptomeria japonica. Classification (NCBI taxonomy): domain Eukaryota; kingdom Viridiplantae; phylum Streptophyta; class Pinopsida; order Cupressales; family Cupressaceae; genus Cryptomeria; species Cryptomeria japonica. The sequence goes on along the minus strand of NC_081405.1, from coordinate 641,060,478 downwards.
GTATAAATGTAAGATCTTATTTGTAAGATCAAATGTGCAATGAGAAAAAGAATTGAGTGAAAGTATATGCGAGATCAAGTAGAGGTATACATGAAGACATCATTTGAAGGTGAAGCTAGGTTTTTGTATAAGCATATCAATATTACACCAGTACTGAATCCAGTATATGAAGATGCTATTTTGTACAGTACATTTTTATTGGATTTAACCATCCAACTGTAGTCAGTGAGACTCTCATTTTGTGATTGAGTAGTGAGCTCTAGGCTATTGGCCTTTCTACATGTATAGACCCCATTTATGTACACTTACTATCTGCAGTAGTATCATCTGATTGTGGGTAAGGTTTCCCACTGTGGTTTTTCCCCTTACAGAGTTTCCACGTACAAATATTGGTGTTATGTATTGTGGATGACTTTATGTTTGTGTTTCATGCATTAATCTTTACTGGTATAGCAAATTACTATTAACACTGTCTACTGGAATACTTAACTGGTTTACCAATATTAAGCATTAATTTGGTTAATTGGTTTTTGGCTTGAATTTATTAGACAACTGATTCACCCCCCCCTCTCAGTTGTCTCCGGGACCTAACAAATTGTATGCAGAGTGTTTGATGTGTATTCTTATTCATGTGTGTAATATTTTATGAGGATTTTTGGAAGTATTAATGTGTAATAGAGTTGCACGGGAAAATTATCCATGTAACCATGGAAATACTATGGAGAACCAAACCTAGACCTAGTTAAGTTCATAAAACTAGGGGTTGTCTATTTGGAGAGACAACACCCCATATGTATCGTATTTTATTTGTGAAAGTAAATGTTGCATGTGTGTTAAATTGAATTTATTAATTTGTGTAAATCCAACAAGAGACAAATTTCATGTGAAATTTTGTTATGTATTTTATTGTCACTTGACACATGTGCTAATTTGTGTCTTGATTTTTGACTTGTCTTTTGGAGGGAGTTGTTTTAACCATAGCCTTTTCAAACATTTGAATGTGGTCCCAAATTTTCCTTGGGTAGAGAGTCTTTGTAGTGGTCAACTCAGGTTTGACCCGAAGGTTAACTTCAGATGGGTTTCTAAGGGGTCAAATGGACTCCTAGGGGTAGTTTAAAGGTTTTTCCTAAAGTCCATAAGGTATACCTATGGGTTAGGAGTATTTTTAGGCATGTGACTACTCCCATGTGACTGTTTAGTCACCTCAAAAAGTGGGTTTCCTAAGGTGAGCGAAAATTCAATTTAGAAGGTTCCATCTAGGTTAGATAACCTTCCCTTTTGATGTGAGATTCTTTTTCCCACTTTCTTTTACTTTTTCCTTTTTCAGTTTTAGAAACCTGTGAGAACTCTCACTGAGGCCTTCTTAGGCAAGGATGAGAGACTTAGTGGGTAATCACCCACTCTCCATTTTTGGAGATGATGCAATTTTGAAAATAATAGTTTTGAGATAGAAATTTGGCTAAGTGTAGAAGAAAGGATTGTGGAATTGGGCTGTTGATCCTCAAACTAGTTCTAGCAAACCTTTGGGTAGATTGAAGGTTGGATTCATCTTCTCCCTTTCATGTTGCATGTTTATGTTGGAAAGATTGTTTGTATAAATAAGTTGTTTTCTTGTATTTTCCTTTGTGAAATTATTATGTGACCTATTTGTTATTTCTTTTATGCATTTTCTTGTGATTTGGGAGTAACAAAGGCCTTCTACTCTTGGGAGAGTAGGATGGTCTTGTGGGTGGAAGGAGTTTGATAGCCCTTGAGTGAGAAGCTCTCATTATGACAGTGATCTCAAGGGTTGTATATGTGACCCTTGCTACATAGCCTTGTTTATGCAATTGGGGGTCATAAGGAGAGAAAGTATGGCATGAATGTGTTGGGGGGCATAAGGATGTGGGGTTAATGAACTTATGATATATCTTTGTTTTCCATGAGATGGCTTTGTGATCTACCATTCTTGCAGTCTCCTTAGGGTATTTGGTCCACTTCCACCCATGTAAAAACATCACATTTTGTGATGAAGTGTAGCCTTGGTTGGGAAAGTATTTGTTGTATGTTTTTCCCTTGCTTGTTGTATTTGCCTGAGTGTAACCTATTTAGGGCTTGGTTCTCCAAGCTCGGGGGTGGCTTCTAGTAAGCCTAGGCTGGAAGGTGAGCTCTCCATGGTCATAGCCTTCTGATTTATTTGCAGGTTGCTGGGAAAAAAAGAAAAAGGCAAGCTAGGAGTTGTTGGTTTTACTTAATTTGTAGAAAAAAAATAGGGAATGGGATATTATATTTTAGTTGCAACAATGTAAAAGAAAATCTATATGTTGTATTTATTTTGAAAAAAAGAAATGTATTCATTTTATTTAAAGTCCTCATTTAATAGAAATGAGAGACTAGTTGGGTATCTCACCCATTTGTAATGTTGACTACCTTGTATTTTAAATATGCTTTAAAGAATGCATTATTCTATTAAGTTATTATTGCAAAAATGAAATGATTATTTGTGGATTAAGTTCCTATAGTTATTGAAATAATACTTGTTGTATTCATGTTATTTCTGAAAATAAAAGTTCAGTTTATTTCCTCATGTATATTGAAATAATGGAAATGAGAGTAAAGTAAGCATATCTATTCCCTTTTACAAATTATGGTTAAAAAGATTTAATTTGTCTATCTCTACAGAATATTTCAAATGATTTCTAGTCTAATATAGTTGCTATTAAAATTTATTAAATTCTGACACTTTATTTATTTGCAGTAAATAAATCTAAAATTAGTAATCCATCTCTAAAGTTAGCAACTAGATTGTCCATAGAAAAAGAAATGCTTTATTTAAATATGCTAGTTTTGAAAACCTAATTTAAGTGATTTTAGGAAAAAGAAATATAAACAGTTTGTTTAAAGTAAATAAAAGAAAAATTGCCCCTATTTCCATGATGTCCCTACTTGGTTAATTTTTGCATAATTTTAGAAAGCAAAGAAAATATATTCATATTTAGTTAAATTTGAAGCTAAATCTATCCCTTAAATTACATATATATACATATAAATAAATACACACACACACACACACACACACACACACACACACACACACACACACACACACATATAATTACAAAAAAAAAAGATTTAAATTATTATTAAAAAAAATAAAATAGAATAAACAAAAAGGGGAGCCTCAACCCCCTCGCGCTATGGGTGGCGACCCCCAGTGGCGGCCACAGCCGCACTATGGGCCACAACCCACAGATGGGGTGGCTTCGGCCCCCCTGTGGGCAGCGCCCCACAATGGCAGCAGCAGCTGTGTTGCGGGCTGCGCCCCACAGCGGTGGCCAAGGCCGCCTCTGTGGGTCATACCCGCAGGCACGACTGCGGTCATCCCTACGGGGAGCCCCCATGGCCTCCACCACTACCGCACAACCATGAAACCCCTACGACCGCCTCTATCGGCCTCCGCCCACTCTCCCTCTAACCTGCAACACAAAATATTAAAAAACATAGTTAAGCCCTAGCCCAAAAATTGGGTTAGGGCAAGACAATAAGGTGGGAAGAAATTAGGGTAGAGGGTGGGGGTATTTTTACAATATTTAGTTAGGTTACATGGGATATTCTAATAATAATGTTTGTTTAGAAAATAAATATCCTCATATATAAATATATATGTGTTTAATGAATATATATATATTTAGAAATATGAATGTATAAATCTAACTATAGTTTTAATTATTTTATTTAAACATTCATATTTTATATACGAATATATAAACATTTGAATATGATATTTAAATTTTAATTCTTTAAAGCTTTATATTTTAGGAAATTATAACAATTCCTTTTGTAAGATATTTGACTATAGGGGGATTATTGTAGCCCACCTAAATTTAGGCTCTTCAAGATTAAATGTGATAGGGCAATTTTCTTTAAAGTTTTATTTGGCACTATAGTTGAAATTTAATACACATTATAATTATTGTTAAATTGAAATGTAGGCGTTTTCATAATTCTAAGTGCTAGAGTTAATTTAATTAATTCCTAAAACAATTAAAAGATTAATTGAGATTGATAATATCTCTTGTCAATTTAATTAGAGATTTTTGCTTAAATGAATTTATTTATTTATTAAATGGTGAGATAATAATAATTTCTTTGGAGAGTTAATATTTTGCATGTAATGTAGATTATCTCGCTTACTTGATTTAGTTGTTTAGATTAACTTTAGTTGAAAAAGAATTCAAACATAGTTCAGACAAGACTTGTTACTACGTTATTTTTAGCAAACTTAGCTTCATTAGGTTATGTTTTAAAAAATAAAATTATTCTGTTTGTGCCCAAAAGTTTGGGCATGGCAGATCTTCACAATGCAATCAAAATTTACATGACAAAGTTTATTATGTCATAACCAACTTTCATCAATATATGCAATTAAACATTTCTTCTTATTGTTATTCAAATGAAAGCTATTACCTCTAGTTTGATTACTGGTTGCAATTTCCAAACCAGTTCTATTCATGATTTTGCATTTACCATTCTTGAATTGTAATTGAAATCCATTTTCAACTAATTGACCAATACTCAAAAGATTATGTTTCAAACCTTCAACATAATAAACGTTGTCAGTATTGTGCTTACCATCAAAATATATAGTGCCTTTTCCTTTGATCAAACAAGCTTTATCATCCCCAAATCTTACTAGACCTCCATTGTATTATTCAAAAGTTAAGAATTTACTTTTATCACCAGTCATATGATGTGAACATCTGGAATCAATGATCCATTCATCATTTTCTTCAATTTTAGCTGCTAGGGCCTCCTCTACCAGTTGTACAATAGGTGTCGGTTGATCTTCTATTATTGCAACAAAAGCCATCCATTGTCTATTGATTCCTCATTAGAATCATCAGTAACTCCTTCATCAACATAGTAACATGATTTGTCTCTATTCTTCTTAAATTTGTATCTCTGATATTTAGGGTTAGGCTTACATGTTCTTTTAGCTTCTTCTTTCAATCTTACATGTCTATCAGGACACCTATATGCTATATGACCAATTTTATTATAGTTAAAACATTTAAAAGGTGATTTACCTTCATACTTACTTCCAACTGGACCTTTAGGTATTTTTATTGCAAATAGTGCTCCAAGCTCTTCAAGTTCTTCATTTTCCCTTTTGATGTCTTCAAGTTCTCTTGCATAAAGTGTTTTCCAATAAGATTTCTAAGATGATGATGATGATGATTCTTTGAAAGCTAAATTTGTCTTAATTGGAGCAACATGACCAAATTCCTCAAGTTCAAAAGTTGAAAGTTTTCCAACCAAGGTATCTCTAGATACTAATGTATTAGGCATTGTTCTCAATTCATTAATAACAATTACTTTCATTTTGAATGCTGGTGGAAATGCTCTTAATCTTTAGAAACAATTTCATCTTCACTTAAGGATCCTCCACAACATTGTATACCCAAAACAATTTCATTAACTCTTTCCATAAAAGCATAAATTCTTTCATCTTCTTCCATTTTCAATTTTTCATACCTGACCCAGAAGCATTCCAATTTTGCAATTTTGACAATGGTATCACCTTCATTCAATGTCTCCAATTTATCCCAAATAACTTTAGTGGTAGATCGGTTTGATAATCCCATGATTTGTTGATCTGACAATGTGCTCAAAAGTGCTTCTCTTGCTTTGCAATCATTCTCCTGATCTTTAGCCAAGGTAGGTGGATTAGGTTAACTCTGTGTAGGACCAACATAGCCATTCTTTGTAACATCCCATATGTCTCTTCCAATGCAATTCAGATGTGTCTCCATTCTGATCTTCCATATACCATAGTTAGTTCCATCAAGTTTCAGACTATCCTTCCTAAAATAGTTAGTTACCATAGAATCTCCTCATGTTGTTAAACTTCTGCAAAAAGAGGACTTGGCTCTAATACCAGTTGTTAGGACCCAGAGGCAATTGAGAGGGGGTGGGGGGTGAATCAATTGTCTATTAATTTCAACCCAAATATAACTTAATCAAACTTGATGCATAATACCGGTAAACCAAACTTAATGTCGGTTGACAATTTAGCAGTTAATAACAATACTGGTAAAGTTCAATGCATGAAACATAAAGACAAATAACATCCACAACACATAAAACAAATATTTGTAACCCTGTAAGGGGAAAAAGTATGGTGGGAAACCTTACCCACAATTAGATGATACTACTGTAGATAATATGTGTGTACAAATGGGGTCTGCACATGTAGAAAGACCAATTGCCTAGAGCTCACTGCTCAATCACAAGATGAGAGTCACACTAACTACAATTGGATGATTAAATCCAATGATAATGTACTGCTCAAAATATCATCTTCATATGCTAGATTCAGTACCGGTTAAGCTCTGATTGTCTTCTTCATACCTTCCTTGAATCTTCAAATGATGTCTGCGTGAGTAGCTCTGCTTATATTCACATATACCTTATTACATTCCTCTACCACTACTACATAAGCTCACAAATGAGATCTTACATATATACCAAAACCTAAGACCAAATGTGTAGGTCGGCTCACTAAGAATATTACAATTAAATCAATTATAAATGAATCAATATGTGATGCATCATGTTGGCTCAATGAATTTACAATAATAACCAATTAATAAATCATCTCCATAACGTGTCGTGTTGATCTAGAATAGATAACGCTTGCTGGTCCATAACCTAGACCAATTTGTCGGTAACAACAAATATGCAAACTCGATTAGACCAATAACCAAATCAACAAAACAAGTGTCCAAACCATGTCTTTGACATAACTAAGTAATCTCCAGATGATAACAGATCATCCTCAGTGCCGGTGAACAATATAACCTGTCGGTGAACCAAATACCGGTGACTATGCATAAATCACTAAACATGCCAGTGAACATAACCAAGGATCTCCAATACTGATAAGTGTTCACAAGTGTTGACATCAATGACAAAACCAATACAACACATCCATAATACCAACAAATACAATTTATGAGGCTACAATTTAGTTTTATATTTGCAAGTTTCTTGTAGTCTCTACATCACCAATTTACATTTTTTCCAAGTTCAAATTTAAGCTCATTTAGGATAGTAGTACCTAATGCATGTATTAAATATTTTCTTCCTCAGTTCTATCAAAAATCATTGAATTGGATCTAGAATTTATCATAGGGAGAAGATCCACATTTAACAAGATCTCAAAAGGTTTTTTATAACATTGTCCATTTGTGATGTCAACTTAAAATGTATTAAAATGGGATCCTAGGCTAGGGACATAAACTAAGATCCCAAATCAATATTATATATTCATTAGAGAAAATAGCTAACAAAATCCAACTTCTATCCTAAAAGAGAGCAAGATATATTTTTTGATTATATCCTCTTTTTGTGATCTTTGTTTGATTTGATGTGAATGTGTAATGAATAGATAAAATGATGCAAAATTTATAAGATCTAGCATAAATAGACAAATATAGAATAGTAAACCAAATTATAAACTCAGATTTGGAAATTAGATACAAAAAGGAACCTATTACTGAAATTTGAACCTAAAAATGTTAGGCTATGGAGATAGGTACCCGAGTCCTATAGGTGTCTTGGTAGTTGAGGCTTCAAATATCAATTTAGAATATTTTCTATAGATCACTTCCTTCATAATTCAGCCCAAAATAATTGGACTATGGCACTTACTAGATTAGTCCTAGGGTTTTCACTTGTTTGAATTCTAAAACTATGTGGCTCAGTCTACTCTATATAAATTTGTAAGCTTTTATTGTACAATCTATAAACTACATACAAGGAGATAACATATTGTGTTGTATAGGTGTTTGGCTAAGTCAAACCTCATATTAGTGTTCCTACCTCCACAATAACAAGGATGATGAAAGAGAGAGATTTACCCATAGTAGGGCATAGACTAAATTATAAATGAAGTGTTGAATTGACAAGATTATACCTTAGAGTTGATAATGTTGGTGATTAAATCCTCTATAGATAATTCCTCCAATTGTTAATGCAATAGCATGATAATTATGAATAACAAAATCCATCATTAGAACATACTTGAAGATAAGTTGTTGTAGTTTCATGCTCCTTATAGTCAGATTTTCTCTTGAATAAAGGAATACTTTCTCTTGAAATGAATTTTCTAAATGATGCCTTTATACACAATTCTCAAGGTATTTTCACATTTAGGCCAACTTCCAATGATCATAACAAAATATCAAGATTGGATCACAAATGTCAAGATCTTTCACTCCGACATGTTCAAATTTGGGCCCCTTTTGTAGGGTCTAAATTGATAGGGCCATAGTCCACTAGGACTAGGATGATAGGTGCTATAGTCTAGCTAGAAGGAAACAAATGAAAGGTGGTTATAAAGTGTATAGGCTCAAGAGATAGGATTAGGTCACCTTATGAGCATATGGCAATAGTTTGTATGAGATAGGACCAAAATAGGTTGAAGATGACCCAACAATAGGCACATTAAATAAAGGGACAAAAAAGGAGTGTGAATTATTATGGGGTTACAAATTATTATACTACTTCTAGCCCCCACTTTAGTGGAAGTATGAACTTATGCTCATAGTCTTGGTAAAGTAGAGATGAAGATAGATAAGCTAAGAGGAAGACAAGCTATGAATGATATGACACTAATTTTGAGGGATGTGTAAGACCCCAAGAAAATGATCCTATCAATCCATGTAAAAAACTTTAAATATACACAAAGAAAACAACATTAGAAAACAAAGGTTCTAGGTCAACTAGTTGAAGATACCTCAATGTCAAAAATGTCTCAACCACTATATATCATTCTCATAATGGTATTGCAAGAACACAAGTAGACTTATAGAAAGAAATGAGACAATACACTTATTAGTGAGAGAATGCATAGATTCCACTAGCTAATAAGGTATGCTCTGTTGGCTAATTCATGTAGTGTAACAAAATGATTACACTAGCAAGACAAACTATACTAGATAATAAATGATTGAGAAATCATAACAATGGTGATCATTCTAATTTTTTATGTTAAGTTATATGACCAAATGATCAAGGTTTTATAAAATGATAAGAATGATCAAACTAGTATACCATGCTAAGCTAGTTGACAAATGCTTGATAAAGTGTATAACATGCTTGTCAAGGGATCAAAATAGTAAGCCATGTTATGCTAGATGAGTAAAACCAAAGATTAAATGAATAATTATGAGAAATGAGGAGGCCCTTTAAGCCACCATTAAGATGTCAACATATACTATTTTTGATATCTTAAGGAAGATATGTTGGATTTGTGTGAATGTTGTCATTGATGTCAAACCCAGTAATCTAGTAAGACCAATTAGCATATCACATCTAGTGTATATTGTTGGAAATAGTTTTGGTATTGTAAATAGGTATGAATGTGATATAAAGCAATAAGGCATAAATGATCTACTGGAGTCATTTCTAGAAGATCCTCATCTCCAAAATCATGTGTTGTGCTAATCTTGGTTGGTATCCTAGTTCAGTATTAGCTATGTATCTATTGTATCTATCATGATCTATGTTCCAACATTTGTGGTATCTGTATCTTGGAGTTAGGATTTGTTGTACTTGGAGTTTTTTTCTCATGGGTCCATATCTATGGGTTGGGTAGACCACTATTTTGTACTGGTAATTAAGGCATACATTTCGATAAATGAATTGTGTGAAGGAAGTGTGTAGGAGATCAAGGGAAGACTGATTTTTTTTATCATGTTTTTGGTCAAGGCTTTATTAGATAACATGTTGATCTGAGTAGCTTATTATTATATAAATCATTTGTGCTTAGCCAACATATTATCTCAATGTATGAGCTTATTGATATATATATAGAAGTTGTGTATGGAAAAATAATAAGAGTGCGTAAGGTGTATCAAATAGAAAGAAGAGCAAGAGGTATGTGAATGACAAAGTTGTGGATAATAGAATAGTTTTAGTGTGAGGAGTATATGAGAAAAGGAATATATAAAGGAGTCAGTGTGCAGATAGTGGTGTAGTAATCCTTTACAAGACCTATTGTAAGTGATTGGTTTGTTAAAGCAATGCAGTAATCCCTTACTAGACTTGCTACAAGTTATTGTGGATAGTGGTACAGTGATCCTTTACCAGATCTATTGTAATTTTTTTCAGTTGTTATCTAAGTTTAATCTAGAACTAACCTCATGCATTTTGAGATGTAATTTTCTTTAGTTCATTATATCTATTGCAGTGAGCATTCCAACAATGAGCCACCCGACAGCGAGTCACCCCTTTTTGTAAACACCATATAACTAGTTATATTATCTTGAGAGCTAACACTCTCTATGGTTTTTCCCATTTGGATTTTCCACATATAAAATCTAGAGTTCAATTTGTAGCCATGTTATTTGTTTATTCTACATTTTCTTTTTTATATTGATGAGCTTAATTGATGAAATTGATATATTAGTAAAAGGTTTACAAATTGTGGGAAAGTTTTAGTTATTTTAGGAATACTAATTCAACCCCCCTCTCAATATTATGGTCCATTCAACCAATTCAACAATTGGTATAAGAGCTTTGGTACCTTGCTTGAAAGATTAACCACTTGAGGGAGATCTTTGTTGGTTGAATCATGGCACCAATGAGTATTACTAGAGAATATCATCTAGATGAAGAATTACAAAGAACTCTTGAAGATCTAGAAAGTGTTGAGTCTGAGAATGGGGAATTGAAAGAGAATGGGAAGGTAGAAAACTAATGTGTGCAAAAGATGAGAGAACAAATCTAGAAGTTCAAGTTGATACATAAGGAAGTTAATAATCAGTTGAAGCAGGTGAATGAAATAGTTATAGATTTGATTTAGAAGATTGAGGAGAAGAACAAGATAGAGGGAAACCTAAAAAAATGAATCAAGCTAAAGACTGAAGAATGTGAGAAGCTAAAAAATAAGTGAAGAAATTGAAGGCAGAAAGTAAGGTTCTTGATAGCAACAAACTTTTTAAAGATTTGATTAACATGCAGAAATCTCATTTCGACAAGATTGGACTTGGATTTTAGATCGGTGAATGATCAAATCAGAATGATAAAGACAAAAGAAAAGCAGTTAATGTGGAAGTAGAGAAGAAATTAGAAGATGCAAGAAATCCTCATAATCAAAGATCTACTACAAGAAGACTACCTGTTTGAAAACCAAATGCACAAATATACCCATCATTTAATGGTTATTGTTTTTGATGCAATAAATTTGGTAATAAGGCCTCAAACTATAGAAGCATTCAATGTTACAATTGCAAGTGGTTTGGTCACAAAGAAAATTACTATAGGAATGATTCTACGAGTTAGAATGATAATCTGGCTGGAGCAAATAAATTGAATAATAATAATAACTTTCATGGATATTGTCATACATGAAATAGTTATGGTTACAAAGCATCAATGCAGATCTAGATCATAGTTAGTAAATTCAACATAGAAGAACATCAGTTATTACAAGTGTAAGCAATTTAGACATTATGCTAATCAATGTAGAATTGAAAATGTGGAGAAGTCTACTGAGAATAGTATAATGAAGACTAATGAATCAAAGAAAAAGGATGTTATGGTTTGGATAAAGGAGGTGAACAATGAAAGAAAGCCTAGTGTACCCGAATCTAGTGCTTGCAACTCTTCCTTTGGTAACTGAGCTTATCATTTTGGCTTAGGGGGAGTTTTAAAATAAAATCTTTTGGTCCCTCCTTTTGAGTTGGTTCATGTTATCAGTCTGACACGAATTTGTTAGAGATATTATTGGGCAACTGAAGGTTTGTGCTGACATCATCGATAAGACACTTTTTGGCAGCAAAAGCCTAGAAGAAATTGGTAAGTTAAATTTGGGACTTAAAGATCATTTTCATAATTATGCAAGAAAGATTTGTTTGAGGAGCAGGAGAAGAAAATTAATAGCACAAAGTAGAAAAGTAGAGAGAGAATTGAAATAAGATGATTGTTGGAGAATCAAGCAACATAAGATTTCAATTGATGGAAAACATTTGGCTAGATTAATTTGACACAAAGAAGATAAAAAAAATGGAAAGGGATCTTAGTGAGATATATTTGCAGAAGGTTCAAGAGCTAAGTCACAAAGGAATGGAATTATGGAGTGAGTTTTCATGGTTCAACAATGGAGATGTAATCAAAATAATTTTGTGTTACATGTAGAATATTCATGTATCGTGTCGAATAAACCCTATCTAATCACAAAGGATATTATTTTGGTTGTTACTAGTTTGTGTGGTAGTGGGTGTGTAGCGGTTAAGAAGCCAGTGAAGAACAAGGAGGTTGAAACCCTAACTGGTGTAAAAGGTGATCAAAGGGCATTTTTGATCAACAAAATCATTCATCCTATTGTGAGGTATGCAACATATATAATTTCCTATAAGATTTATTTAAGAAATAGAGAAGGTTCAACTTCAGCTATTGTAGTGTATGTTGTGCATAAAATTTCTATGGAAGATGCTATATTTGATTTATGTGTATTATTAAAGGATCAATTGTTAGAGAATATCAAAATGACAAATAATCATGGCTACCCCTTTTGGTTTGGATCATTGCTTGTTTGTTTGGCTATGTATTGTTTGGGATCCCTTCCAGCTAAGGAGAGTGTGATATGGGAATATGGAGTCCCAGTTGCTAGGTAAATCTTTTGATATTTTAATGGACTGGATAAGAAAGAAGATGTATGTAATACCTATTTCAAATCATTTTTGGATATGTGGAGTATTAGTCTATTATCCCCTACTAATGGTTTAGCTAAGGAAGGTTCTTCCTTCAGAAAGAGAAAAAGGAAAGAGATTGTGCCTTCTAGTTCTTTGGAATCTAAGAAGTGAAAGAAGGATAGGAAAGAAGAAGGCATTTTTGTGATTGAAGATCTGGAATCCCTTGTGTCTAAGGTAGTAGTTGTTGCAGAATAGAAAGTGAAAGCGTTCAAATCTACTGATGAGTCTAATTTGCTAGAGATTATTAGTAGTGCAGATAGAATAAAGAAGTCTGGAAAGATGTGGCTAACTTCTATTGAGGTGGGAAGAATTTAGAATGTCCTAATAGATCATTTTCTTTGGAATAATATCAAGAATAAAGATGTTAGTGATGTGCTTTCGAAATATCGGTCTGAGATAGTCAAAGAGAGATTGACCGAGTGAATTGTTAGAATAGAAGATTCATATGAAAAAGATGATAATTTGTAGAATATATTGGAGAAGTGTATTGATTCATAGAGGGCTTTATCCAAATGTATAAGTCAAATGAGAGATTGTATCGACAATGCTAGCAAGGTTTAAAGATATTGTCTTTCATGGATGGCTACTGCAGTGAAACATAAAGCTAAGATTGATGTTGTTGAAGAAGAACTATGTTCTTTGGGTAATTTATTTGATTTTTTGGGTGACAAGGATGGAGAACAGAGGAAAAAGGTAAATTATGTTCAGGCTGAATTGTTAAAGTTGAAAAGGTAAAGAGAAGATTATGTGAGTGTTTTTTGGAAGGTCAAGGAAATTGTTGAAGCTAAGCTAGAGCACTTTTCTTTATTGCTTGGTCATGCAGTTGAGTATGAGAAAAATCCATCTACTCCAGACAACTTTTCTCATGTTGTTGACCTGCTGGTAGAATGTAGAAGTTTATCTATTATAATTAAGTTGGCTGTTCACTCTTGGAGGGTTGTTCTTTTGAAACATAAAGAGAAGTATAAAAAAATATTTCAAAAGAAGAGCAGTTGAGAATCATTTTAGGTTGGTATGTTGTAGTGTCCCTCCTAGACCCACATTTTGATCTATGCATCGGTGGAATTATTTATACTTATGGTTGATGTTTAGATGATAAATTATGTCTCTATTTCTATCTCAAATGATATTGATGATGTTAGATACTTTATATGGACATATGCTATGTAATGACTTATGTGGATGATTCATACATCTTAGACTATATTGATGATGGATCTATATTTGATGATTTATATGTGCTCATTATTCATGATGGATCATATTGCTTATGAGATTTTGATGATATCTTATTTATACTAACCTTAGTTCATGATCATATTGGTTGAATTGATGCTATGATGATTGTAATTGTCTTCTAGTGTATTCATGATTAGAGACGGTGCCATACTATGTGAGGCCCTACCCTGACCCATCCTAGCTTTTTAGTGATTTTCATGTTGGAACTATTATGGATATAGAACTTTATATGATCCCACAAATTTGATAACATTGATATATTGATGATTCATTTCTATGCTTTGTGGATATAGAATTTTATATGATCCTAGAATAGGGTAACATTGAGATGATGTATGTCATTATTTGACTTGCAGGACTTTATTATGATGCTGGGAATATGTTTGCATATCTTATGAATGGATTAAATTATGAGGATTATGATGAATTTCTTATGTGAATTGCTTTGATATGTGGCAAATTGTATTGTATAATGTCAATTCTATGCAGAGTGATTGAATTGTATTCTTGATTACGTGTTTAATATTATATGAGGATATTGGAAAGTACTAATGTTTAATTTGAGATGCACGGGAAATTATCCATGTGACCATGGAAATATTATGGAGAATCAAGCCTAGGCCTATGTACGTTTGTAAAACCAGGGGTTGTCTATTTGGAGAGACAACACCCCGTATGTATTGTATTTTTTTCGTAAATGTAAAATGTTGCATGAGTGTAAATTATATTTATTGAATTGTTTAAATCATTCAAGGGACAATTGTCATGTGTGTATTTGTGATGTGGAATTATTTTGTAGTGTCACTTGACACATAGGTTGTATGTTGTGTTCACAATTGTCATATCACTTTTTGGAGAGTTTTATTTTTGTTTAATTGTTATATCTCCTAATTATCCTTGAAGGTACCAAGAAATCTAGGTTAGTGAGCCACAAGGAGGGTCAACTCAGAGTTGACCCGTAGGTTAACTTTAGGTGGACTTTCTAAGGGTTAAATCAACTCCTAGAGTTAGTTTTAGAGCATTTTTATTAGGCCTCATGGGGTACCTATGGGTGAAGGCCAAATTTGGCCATGTGTCTTTCCCCTAGGGCTTGTTTAACCACCCAAAAACCTGGTTTTCCCAAGATGGACGAATTCCATCTATAGGAGTGTCATCCTTGGTTAGATAACTTTCTTGATAGGTGTAATTCCTCTTCCCCATTTCATTCCTCTTCTTGAGGTGCCTTAGTTAGGGAGTGTGTAAGACCTAGGGAAGACCAACCAATGGGAGTCCCTCACTCTATCCAAGAGGTTGGAAGGAGTGAGAGAAGCCTTCTTAGGCTAGAGATTGAGGCTTAGTGAGCTAATCACCCACTCTCCATCTTTGGAGATTTTGGACAATTTTTGGAAGAAAACCTGTTTGAGAATAGGAAAATTTGGCTAAGTGTTGTAGAAAAGTCTTGTGGATTGGGCGGCTCTTCTCCAAGATTTCCCTAGAATACCCTTGGTAGATACAAGGTTGGTGTTTTCTTACTTGTTATTTGAAATCTGTATGTAGGATGCTTGAATGTATATGTTGTATCTTGCATTGTATTTGTGAAAGCTCTATATGATTCTTTTTCTATTTCTGTTTATGCATTTTGTTGTGTTTGGGAGTATCCAAGACTATCTTACCCTTGGGAGGGCAAAATGGTCTTGGGGGTGGAAGGAGTTTGATAGCTTTAGAGTGAGAGGCTCTCACCGTGAGAGTGATCTCAAGGGTTTTTCCATGTGACCCTTGCTTCATAGTTCTGTTTATGCATTCGAGGGTCATAAGGGGAGCAAATATGGCATGTTTGCCTTTTGGGGGTCATAAGGATATGGGGGTTAAGATGAGTTTTGTTGTGTTTTCTTGGATGCCATAAGTTGGCTATGAGTCACTATCTAGCAAATCTCCTCTAGGATACTTGGTCCACTTCCACCCTAGTAAAACATCACATTATGTGATGAAGTTTCAGCTTGGGAAGGGAATGTGTTTGTTGTGTTTTGATTTCCCCTTGCTTGTTTGTGTTTTCTTGAGTGTAACCCATCTATGACTTGGTTCTCCAAGCTCGAGGGTGGCTTCTAGTAAGCCTAGGCTGGGAGGTGAGCACCCCATGGTCACAACCTTAAATTTTTAAATGCAGGTTGCTTGGAAAGGAAAGCTAGGAAATGCAGATTTTATTTAGTAGTAGAAAGTAAGAAATAAAAATGTAACAATTGTAAATATTTTGAAGGAAAGAGATGTGTTATTTAGTTAAGTCCTCATTCATTAGGAATGAGAGACTATTTGGGAATTTTAGCCATTTGTAAAGATTGACAACTTGTGTTTAAACCATCCATATATGAAAATCATTTTATTTAAATTCTGTAAAATATTGCTATTGTTATCTTTATTTAATTCTGTAATATTGCTGCATTTTGTTTATTTCTGCAATTTTTGTAAAGAAATGAAAAAAGCAGAAAAAGAAATGAAATGTGTTTTAAGTATTTTCCTGCAATATTAAATGTTGTTGTTATTGTCATTTTAGTTTACTTAAAACAAAACAAAATAAACAGAAAGCTAAAGTAGAACCGTGAAATTTACCTTTCCTATAGATATCTAAATGAAGTTGAAAATGCCCCTACAGTCATAATTATTTCTGTCATTTTTATTTCTGTTTTTTCATTGCAGAATATTAATCTATAAACAAAAGAAATAAAAATAAAACCTATTTATAGTCTTTAGCTTGCTGTTAGTATAATTGTAAAAAAAAAAAAAAGATCCTAACCCTATGAGTTTGGATATGCATTTGTAGTTATATATATATATATATATATATATATATATATATATATATATATATATATATATATATATATATATATATATATATATATATATATGCACATAAATGAAAACAATAGAATATGTTTAAACCTGATTATATATATATTCTACTGTTTTCATTTATGTGCATATATATATATATATATATATATATATATATATATATATATATATGTACGTTAGGAAATAGGAAATCATCACAAACAAGATAAACATACTAATCATTAGCTCAATCACGAAAGCACAATTACAATGATCTATCCTAAACACATTCAATAGAGACATAAAGATAAAACATTCAAAGTAAATACTATGCAAACCAGATGTGGATATGAATGCTTCCTTCATGCGGCTCCATTGTTCTTCTTTCCTCTCCAAATAGTTTGGTTGTGGATCTCACCTACAAGTGCACATACATGATTGAAAGCAAGTAGGTAAGAAAATTGCTCAAAAGTACTCGAAGCGTGATTGATTAGAAATTCGATAGTTTGATTAGGGATTTGATTGAAGAAATTCATCCAATTTATAGATAAATTGGAGAAATGATCAAATTAGCATGAAATTGATATTAGAGGCAATTGATTTCAAAATGGGAAAATTAAGTGGAAAGAAGAAGGTTATGACACCTTCTATGTCATGAATTATGACATATTGCCAATGCAAAGCTTAGAGAACTAGAACCTTATGACATCTTGCTATGTCAAGAGTATGACGCACGAAGCACAAAAATAGGGAGAACTAGAGACAAGTTAATTAGGTGGAAATTAAAATTAGGAAATTAGAAAATAGGTGGAAATTGAAATTAAGAATTTTAGAAAATAGGTAAATTAATTAATAATTTGTCATTATTGATTAATTCACAAAAAGAGGAATAAGTTAGCCAATTAAATAAATATTTAATTGTGATGAGAAGACTTAGGATAAATAAATAATTTATTTATCCTAAAGGAGGAAATGACACACAAGGTTAAATGATTAAATCATGAAACCCTAGAAGATGAATTAACAATGCGAGAATGACAATTAGGTCTTGATGTAAGATTGATTTGATGTCGATTCGATTTGATCATGATTCTGACTTGATAAATGATTTGATTGATAAACATTTGAAATTGGTTGACAAATTGACCAATATTGATAAAGGGACCAAATTGATATGCGCCAATTGAAATGATTGAAGAGGACAAGGATCGATGACAAATCGATCGCAAAATTGACGAGATTGACAAGGACAAGGATCGATGATAAATCGATCTCAAAATGACAAGATTGATAAGAGGAAAAAACCCTAATTCGAAAGTGATACAAATGAAGAATTCAGAAGGACTCGATGCTCACAAATGATAAAGACCAAGTGCGAATCATAGGAGAAATGTTAATGCGACGCAAAAAACCTAAAATGAGGCAATGTGCAAATGTTAAAGTATGATCCCACAAGAATTGACCATTTTTAGGTGTCTACAATATATATAAAAAAAAAGAGATACCATTTCCTTAGGACTGAACCACTGTGTGTAAACACAGTGGATGACTCGCAAGCCGAGTCACTGTGTTTACACACAGTGGACGGTGTGGGAGGTACCGCCACTGTGTGTAGACATAGTGGACGACCCGACCACCACTATGCTTACACATAGTGGATGGCACCGACCGCCACTGTGTGTACGCACAGTGGGCAGCACTGGCCGCCACTATGGGTGCACACAGTGGATGATGCCGCAGCCATTGTGTGTACGCACAATGGCATTCGGGGGAGCCTGCGTTACCACTTCCACCTCTGTCAAAACCTTCCCCCCCCTTTGCGGTTTCTCTTTTGGTGGCACCACCGCCTTACTCCCATTCGGCCACCACCTCATGACCGAACCTTGCATAACACACACACAACAAAAAAAAAAGATAAACCCTAACCCAATTTGGGTTAGGGTAAAGGGAATACATTAAGTTTAGGATTTGTTTTTGGGTAAAATATGCAACCCTAATCCAAATTCGGATTAGGGTTTGCATACAAATAAAAGGCAAAAGAATATTAGGGTTAGCTAATAATATAACATAAGAGGGGGAAATACTTTCCAAATTTTGGAAATGATTCCCCCCCCCACCATATAATTTGAGCCTTATGTGTTATTAATTTAAAACTCCTTATTCGATGTGGGAGAAAATTAATTTTTAATATATTTTATTTTATATAATTTAAAATGGAGGATTAATGTTATATGGATACATTAATCGCATAGTTGATTTAATTTATTCATCTAGGGAGACTATATAGTTATTTGATATATTCGATTAAATATGGACGTTAAGTTATATTTAAAAGTGGGAAAAATTTATAATTGAAAATTATTAATTATTTTTATGAATTTTTAGCCTTTGAGGCCAATGTTGGCTAGATTAATTATATCATCAAATTTAAAGGTTTAGGAGAAATTAAAATTGACTATAGCATAAAGTTGGATTTATTTGACAAATGATATTGTGGAATTTCGAACCCTTATCGGTTAGATTTAAATAATGAATTTGTGTGTGTTTCAATTAATTAATTTTATATTTAAGATAGCATTATCATTGTTTGGACGGGAATGATTTAAATGCAATTGAGATATCTAAATATCCCTCGACTTTAAATATCCCTCAACTTAAATATCTAAATTGTGACAACCCTCTTGGGATTAATTAACCTCCAATAATTAATGTCGCGTATTTGAGTTGGTTAATTAATCCAACTTTAGAAAACAATTCTATTTACATCCTAGTTAAGAAAAGACTTATTTGATTCCTTTTAAATGTAGATTATTTTGAGAGTTTAAGTGTTTCAAAAATTAAAAAAAATTGTTCCATTTTTAGCCCAAAAGTTTGGGCACGACATACCACTCACTGCAAGCACAATATGATGTTGCGACTCTCTATCACTTGCTTGATCATTATGATGTATTTGTGTTGTATATATGTTATATTGTGCTTAGTGGTGGTTGTAGGACTGCAAGTACCAGACATCAACTCCACCTGGTTTCATAGGTCTGAGTGTGTCTTATCCCAATGGAAAGTTGTTGGAGATGGCATGAGTTTCCTTCTCATTCTATAGGCTTAAGTTGTTCACCTTGTCAGTTGTGTTGTTGTGAAAGTTAGTGGTTAGAGTCTTGTTTCAATGTTCGACCCTATGTCGGGTTACTTGTGATGTTGTGAGTATGTGATTAATATAGAATTAATATTATAGTTTGATTATTTATTTATTAATTGGGTGATTATTTAATATTTATTTGTATTGGTTTGATTATTGATTATCGAGTTTGATTTATTAATTTATTATTTATTTTTAGTTATTAATTGATGTTATTTATTTATTGGGTTCTAATGTTTATTTTTATTTTATTTATTTAATTTAATTGGTTTGATGGTTTATTATTTAACTGATTCTTTATTATTTATTTGTTGTTTAATTATGATTTATTATTGAGGATTTTATTTATATAGTTTCATTTTATTTATTGTTGATTTGCTAATGTTTATAATACTATTATCAAATATATATTAACCTTTGTTATTACATGTTATTGGGTATATTATATAACTTACCTACCCTTTTACCATATTGGCTAAGTTGAGGGTGGTAAGTAAATATTAAATATTATTATTAAATATTACTTGCCCCGGTATTATGCATGGTAGGTATATTATATAATTTTTTGGAATATTTTGATTAGCGGATGATTTTCTATAGTTTTTTTGTTGGATATTGTTGGTCATTGCTGCTGCTAGGATATGTTGTTGTCATTGATGTCAACATACTCCTATGTATTACTCCGGTGATTGCAGATTGGGAAGATCTTATGATTCGGTTTGTAGTGTTGTTTTGTTGATCACTGTTTTGTCGAGTAGTATTTCCTTCGATATATTTCAGTGTGATAAGATCTTGTGCTGAGTTTTTGGGATATTTCTTGGGATGGTCTTGTGTATCTTCACTTCAGATGGATATTGATTTGGTTCTCCACAAGTTCTCTTTCTTCATGACAGTTGTTGATTGGTTGTGTTCTTGAGCTTTCAGACATTGACTGATGAAGATTTGATAAGTGGTGTAGGTACAGTTGTTTCTGATGATTTCAAAGTGCTTGTTGGTGTTTACTAGTTGTGTGCTATTTTTTTGATGTTCCACATTGATCATTGTGCGAGTTTTTGGTATTTTTTATGAATCGGTGATGATTTTCATGTTATACAATTTTCCTAGTGGTGTAGCATGTTGCAGTTGATCTTGGCATGATTTCTGGTGGAGTTGAGTGTTTAGGATTTTGTTTTAGGACCATGTTATGCTATGAAAATCATTATATTGGTCTAGTAGTCTATCTTTGTATCATGTGTTATAATTTTGTAATTGAGGGTTGAGGGTTTAGCTAACCTTGTTATCAAGGTTGATGAATTGTATATATAGGTGATATTGTCATGTAGTTTGGTCATTGATGTTATGTTTGCATGATCAAAGAGAGGTTTATGTGCGAACAAGTGATTCATCCTTCGATGTTGAGGAGAGATTGGTGTTGCAGAGAAAACATATGTGCTTAAATGAAACTGTAATAAGGCATTTGAAGATGCTATTCTTTTAGTTCATTTCTTATGGATTGTAGTCTGAATCTTAGTGTAAGTTAGTGAGACTTCCTTGAGGGTTGTAGCCTTCTAGGCCATTATATTTGAGCAGTGAGCTCTAGGCAGTGTGCCTGAATGCATGTGCATTCCCCATTGTAATAATTTCACTTACTACTATAGAGTATCATCTTATTATGGGTAGGTTCCCACCATGGTTTTCCCTTAACCAGGTTTTCCACGTCAAAATATTGATGTTGTGTGTTGTTCTCTCAATTTTCTTATCTTAGTTATTACTGCAGTTTATCAGATATATGTTTTATGATTAAGTTTTATATTCTGGTGAAGACTGATTCACTCCCCTTTTCAGTCTTCTTTCTTGGATGCTTCTAATAATTGGTATTAGAGCTAGATCTTCCAGTAGAATCTTAATCACTTGAGGAGATCTGAGATGGTAGCTCAAGGTGTTATCTTTAAGAAGGACATACCAAGATTTGATTGGAGTAACTTTGCTATATGGAAGGGCTGGATGGAAATGCACTTGAAATGTCTTGGTGAAGATTATTGGAAGATTACAAAGAATTCCTATACTGTTCTTCTGAATGGACCTACTACTCCTGATGAGATCAAGGAAGTTGAACATAATATTAGAGTGAAGGAAGCATTGCTTAGTTCCCTAACTGATTTTGAGATGACAAATGTAATGGGACTTCAGACTGCACATGAGATTTGGGTAAAGCTTGAGATTCTATATGAAGGTGATAAATAGGTGAAGGTTTCTAAGTTGCAAAATTTGAAAGGAAGATATGAGATGTTGAAGATGGGAGATGATGAGAACATACACTCTTTCATGGCTAAGGTGAATAATATTGTCCTAGGTATCAGATGTGCTGGTGGAACCATTGAGGAAGATGAAATTGTTGCTAGGGTGATGAGATCTTTACCTCCTGCTTATAAACATAAAGTTGCCACTATTGATGAGATCCAGAGTGTGGCTATAGTGACAAGAGATATCCTGGTTGGAAAGATTATTGTATTTGAGCTAAGTGAATTTGGAGAATCACATTAAAAGTTTGAGACTACATTCAAAGGATCTACATCTATATCTGGTAAGTAGAGATGTGATTTCGATGAGTGCAAAATATCTAGATATGAAAGAGAGAGAAGAGATATGAAGAGAAAGAAAGAGATCTAGATGAACTTGAAGCAATGATTGCCCGGAGATTTCCTAGAGGAGTCGATAAGTATGATGAAAATTTGCCTTTGAAATGTTTCTCTTGTAATAAGACAGGACATTTTTCTTTTAGATGCCTAGAGAGAATGGATAAGTATGACAGACATGATAAGTTTGATAAGTATGATATGAATGATATATATGAAAAGCATGAGAAGTATGATAAGCCTTACAAGCCTCGCCAAAAGTATAAGAATCAAAAGAACTATTATTATGTTGCTGATGAAGGTATTACAGATGAAGAATTAGAAGGATATGAAGTTGTATTCCTTGCCATTAAGGAAGAAGGACCTATACCTATTGATTCCACTAGGTGTACTATTGAGGAGAAATATTTAGCTGTTAAGGTTGAAGAGAAAGATGAATGGGTAATTGACAATGATTGTTCACATCATATGACTGGTGATAAAAGAAAATTTGTGAGTATGGAAAGATATGATGGTGGAATAGTTATATTTGGAGATGACAAATCTTGTGTGATCCATGAGGGAGGTTCTATTTCTTTTGATGGTAAGCATAATGTTGATGATGTCTTGTATGTTGAAGGTTTGAAGAATAGTCTCTTTAGTATTGGACCAATGGTTGATAAGGGTTATGATCTATAATTCAAGGATGAAAAATGCAAGATCCTAAATGCCTCTAGTATAGAGATTGCATTTGGAACTAAGACTGAAAGTAACATTTTTCATTTGAATGCTAGTGAGAAAAGTTATTTGATTTCTCAGATTGATGAGAGTTGGTTGTGGCATAGCAGAATGTGTCATGTGAATTTTTATTCAATGATTAAGATCAATTCTACACAAGTTGTTAGAGATCTACCTAAGATTGTTAAGCTTGCTAATTCAGTATGTAAGGAATGTCAGTTGGGTAAGAAAACAAGGATTTATTTCAAGAGCAAACAATATACATTTGATGGACTGCTAGATCTTGTGCATACTGACCTATGCGGACCTACAAATTTTAGAAGTGTGCAGGGTGATATATATTTTATGCTACTAATTGATGATTATTCTAGGATGATGATGGTTGTCTTTTTGAAGGAGAAATTGGAAGTGTTGGACAAGTTCAAGATATTCAAAGCAAAGGTTGAGATTGAGTTTGGATTGAAGGTGAAGTGTCTAAGATCTGATAGAGGTGGAGAATTTTATTCCAGTGAGTTCAATTCACTATGTGAGAAGTATGGGATTAGAAGATAATTATCTGCTCCTAGAACCCCTCAGCAGAATGGAGTTGTTGAAAGGAAGAATAGAATTTTATTGGATGCTACAAGGACTATGCTGATTGAAGGAAATGTTTTGAAGATCTATTGGAAAGAAGCCATTAGCACTATTGTTTACACATTCAATAGAGTTCACATCAAAGGTGAAACATGTAAGACCCCTTATGAGCTATGGTTTGGTCACGTTCCTACTGTGAGATATTTCAAAGTATTTGGTATAAAATGTTATATCAAAAGAGATGAGGATATAGGAAAGTTTGATGCTAGAAGTGATGAAGGAATTTTCTTGGGATATTCAACAAAGAGAGAAGCCTACCGATGCTACAACAAGAGACTAAGAAAGATAGTGGAGAGTGAAAATGTGAAGGTGGATGAGAACCTTGGGAAAGAGATTAGAGCATGTGGTTATGATGATGAACAACATATTGTTTTAACACCTATTTAGACTGAAGAGCCTAAGCAGAATGATCCAGTAGACACAGTTAATCAAGATGTTGCTGTTGTCAGTGAAGAAGTGCAGAAACCTGAAAATCAGAACAATCAGAAGACTTTGAGGTATGTAAGATTGAACCATTCTAAAAAATAGATTAGTGGTGATAAGAATAAAGGTTTAATTACTAGTGCGAGGTTAGCTGTTGAAGAAGTATGTTTGATTTCTAAAGTTGAACCTAAAGATGTTGTTGAAGCTTGCAAAGATGAAAATTGTTTGAGAGCTATGGAATAAGAACAAAATTAGATTGAAAATAATAATACCTGGGAACTTGTGTCTAGACCCAAGGATAAGAATGTTATTGGTACTAAATGGGTATTCAGGAACAAATTGAATGAAGTCGGTGAAGTTGTCAGAAATGAAGTTAGACTTGTTTGCAAAGGATATTCTCAAAAAGAAGGAATTGATTATGAGGAGACCTTTGCTCTGGTTGCTAGACTTGAAACTATTAGACTATTGCTTACTTATGTTGCTTATAAAGATTTCAAGGTATATCAGATTGATGCCAAATCTGCCTTTTTTAATGGTGATCTTGAGGAAGAATTCTACATTGAGCAACCTGATGGATTTTCACTATCAGATGACAGAGATATGGTATGTAAGTTGAAGAAAGGTCTTTATGGACTGAAGCAAGCCCCTAGAGCCTGGTATGCTAGACTAGATAAATATTTGTTGAAATTTGGATTTAGTAAAGGTGTTGCTGACAGTAATTTGTACTTTAAGATAGGAAATGATAGCATTTTGATTGTTGCAGTCTTTGTTGATGATATTATCTTTGGAGGTGATTATGACTTGAGAATGAAGTTTGTCCATGATATGCAAAAATAATTTGAGATGTCTATGATAGGTGAGATGAAAAGTTTCTTAAGTTTGCAGATTTCACAGAATGGAAAAGGTATATTCATTTCTCAAACTAAGTATGTGAAATAATTGTTGAAGAATTTTGGGTTAGATGACTCTAAACCTATTGGAACTCCTATGGTGGCTGGTTGTAAATTATCTAAGAATGATGAATCTACAAAAGGTAATCAAAGTTTATATAGATATATGGTTGGTGGACTACTATATCTTACTCAGACTAGGCCAGACATTATTCATGTTGTGTGCATGGTTACTAGATATCAAGCTAATCTAAAAGAGATTCATGTCACTGATGTGAAGAGGATATTCATATACTTGAAAGGAACTATGAATTATGGCTTATGGTATCTGTGGAATGATGATTTCATGCTATGTGCCTACACTAATGCTAATTGGGCTAGTGATGTTGATGACCATAAGAGAACTATTGGTGGAGAAATATTTTTGGGTAAGAAGTTCGTTTCATGGGCTAGTAAGAAACAAGATTCAATGTCCTTATCTACTGCTGAAGCTGAGTACATTGTTGCTGCTAGTAATTGCACTCAGGTAGTCTAGATGAAGAAAATGTTGAAGGATATCAGAGTTGTTTATGATGAGCCTACTATTATATATACTATGATTATTCCAATGCTATTAACATGTCAAAGAATATGTTGTAATATTCAAATATTAAGAATGTGTAAATAAAATATCATTACTTGAGAGAGCAAGTCAGTGAAGAGAAGGTGAAGTTGGAGTATGTATCTACAAAGGAACAAATAGCTAGTATTTTCACCAAGCCTTCGCCTACAGATACATTTATCTATTTGAGAGAAAATTTAGGCATATCCACCCCTCCTAATGAGAACTAGATGCATTGAGTTGCACTAATCCAATGGAATTCAAAGCTTTATCTCTTTATCTAGATTGTTGGGTTGGTTCTGCTCTTTGTTGGAGTAGTCTATGTTTTGGGGAGAGAGATTCATGTTTCATATTCTAAGAGGGAGAGTAAGTTTAGTTTTCTATTTTGATATCTTTGGCATTATTGTAAAAGGGGAGAGATATCATGTGAGAAATTGCTTTATGTGTCCTGATCTTAGGGGGAGTTTGTTGGAGATATCTTCTTGCTTTGCATTGATTATTTTTCACATTCATATGTTGCCATGAATGCCAAAGGGGGAGATTGTTGGATATTGTTGGTCATTTTTACTACTAGGATATGTTTTTCTCATTGATGCCAACATACTCCTATGTATTACTTTGGTGACTGCAGATTGGGAAGATCTTATGATCTAGTTTGTAGTGTTGTTTTGCTGATCACTGTTTTGCAGAGTTCAGTATTTCCTCCAGTATATTCCAGTGTGATCAGATCTTGTACTGAGTTTTTGGGATACTTCTTGGGATGGTCTTGTATCTTCACTTCAGATGGATCGTGCTTTGGTGCTCTGCAAGTTATTTTTCTTCATGACAATTGCTGATTAGTTGTGTTGTTGAGCTTTCAGATGTTGACTGATGAAGATTTGATGTGGTGTTGGTATAGTTATTCTTGATGATTCCAACATTCTTGGTGGTGTTTCCTAGTTGTGTGCTATTTGTTTTGATGATATGCATTGATCGTTGTACGAGTTTTTAGTAGTTTCTATGAACCAGAATCCATTGAGTCAATCTCCCAGACCTTGCTCAAGTAGTTAAGCTTCCTCAAAGGACCTAGGCTTTGATACCAACTATTGGAATTAGGGATCACTGAGAGTGGGGGTGAACCAGTAATCTATCAGTTAGCAAATTTTCAAAATTAACTTTAAACCACCAAAAGAAAACAGATGAGACTGAGACGTAGAAACATAAAATAAACAACAACAAGATCATAACACTAGATTTTTTGAGTGGAAACCTAAATGGGAAAAACCACGGTGGAATTTGAACCCACAATATTATTCTACTATGGCTAGTAGAAAAATAATATTACAAAATTGTGAATGCACAGGCATTCAGACATATTGGCTAGCACTCACTGCTCAGTCTCAATAACCCAGAAGGCTACAACCCTTAGGGAAGTCTCACTGACTTACAAGATAGTTACAGTGATCAATTACAATGACTAAACTCTGAAATAACATCTATAATGCCTGGATGAGTTCTGGTTAAGTACTGAATACACTGACTAGATCACCTTCTCTATTCTTCTTTATTATGCCCTATTCTTTGTCTCAGTCAGCTACCAGATCAAGAATGTGCACATGAAACTACACCAAAATGGATTCTCAATCACCTTTTGCTTGCATATATTCGCATCATTCACCAAAAAGATCATCCATACCAAAATTATACACCGACAACCACAAAATAAATCATTTACCATGTCGACTTGCTAGAGTAACATGTAGTCACATGTTGGCTTGACTAGATCACAAAGGTTAAACACAGATTGCCAAAACAATAATAAAATGATGTTTCTAAGCTAGCCCAATCATCGTAAACATGATTCAATGCACCGCAATCACCAAAAATCTTCCAGGCCCAAAAATGCTTTGTTCTTCCTGAGATATCGGTTAATTAGCTACCGATTAACACCCACTTCTGGATAAGAAGAATTATGACCATCCGATCGAATCTCTATGAGTAATTTTCATCAATGACAACCCTAAACCAATAAATAGCCATCAAAAACCACTAGAAACCACAAGGTTGAGTATCAATTGCCAACAATCTCCCCCTTTGGCATTGATGGCAACACTCGTGAAAAATGGCTAAGTGTTGAGCATTGTACACTGGGTCAAAATAATTAAAAGAATTTATAAGGATCCCCCTTAGACAAATAATTTCACTCTTCAATACTATACAGTTTTCACTATTTGTCATGCCCAAAATTTAGGGCAAAAATGGAACAATTTTTTTTTAAAAACACATACTAATTAATTAACAAGTTCACTCACACGACAAGCGTTATAGAAATTTCCATAATTATATTCGAACTAGTTCTGAGACGAACCAAGCATCGATAGTTTGTTAAATATTATTTGCTGAAAACTAACTGGTTTAATTTTTTTCTCCACGAGATACCTAGTCTTTAGGTTTATTAAATTAATCACGTTAAGGAAAATAGGAGAGGAAATTTATTTCAAATCCCATTAAGACATATAGTCTAAACATCCAATTTAAAATCTAAATACTCTAATTAAATTAACCGGGACAAAAATAAGTATTTATTACCTCGAATACCTTTTAAAATTATAAAAGCTAGGCTTACTTCTGATAATTTATTTATTTCACTTTTCTTTTTACTTCTTATGAGTAATCATACGGAGGTATTTAACTATTTAAAAACTCCATTAAATACTTTTAAATATTTTAAACTTTATTAAATACTTAGTCCAATTTATAACCAGAATATATGTTTATATATATATATATATTTAAATATATAATATATATATATATATATTAGATTTTAATCCTTTTAAAATTATCTCCCCAAAATAATAGTTAATTTTCTCTCCAACCCTAATTAATGATTCATATGATTTGTTTTGTATAAATATGTTAATAACTATGAACCTAATATTATTTTAATTCTTTTACCCTAGCCCTACCCGGGCTAGGGTTTAATCCTTTTTTTTTTGTTAAACACTGAGTATTCTTTTTAGCAGGGCCGAAAACCCCTAAGGCGGCGGCCATGATTTTACTGCAGGTTCGAAGGAGGGTGACTGGGAAAGGCCGAGGCACCACTGTATGGGTGCACAGTGGGCGCCGCGACACCACTGTGTGTCCACACAGTGGGCGCCGCTAGCGGCTCCCCCACTGTGTGGCCACACAGTGGCGGCTGTGGCCGTCCACTGTGTGTCCACACAGTGGGAGCCGAAGCGGCCGCACTGTGTGTGCACACAGTGGGCGCCGCGCGGCCCTCACTGTGTGTGCACACAGTGGGCGCCGCGCGGCCCTCACTGTGCGTACACACAGTGGGGTCCGCGTGGACCCAAAACTTCTTTTTTTAAAAATTTAAAAAAAAAAAAAAAAAAAACATTTTGTATAAATATATATATATATATAAATATATATATATATTTATATATATATATATATTTATATATATATATATATATTTATTTATATATATATAAATATATAATCATATAGTTATGAGGGTGAAAAAATATATCAATAAATATATATTTTTTTGTAATAAGATTTACATGCAAAAATTTTAAACAAAACTAATAAAGGAAAAGCATTATGTAAATTCGAAAATATATATATATATATATATATATATCTGTGTGTGTGTGTGCGTGTGTGTATAGAATTAGGCCCTTTTTTTTTGTTTATTTGTTTTTTTTAATTGTTGATAAAAGAATGAAGCTAAATCTATTGATAAGCTTTTTAATCATCTCTAATTAGAAAAACAATTTAAAAATACATTTTAGGAAATACAATATACTTCTCTATAATAAATAGATTCATTGATTTTTCAACTAATTTAGCAATAACTTAAAACATTCTTTTTTTATAAAATACGTAAGATCTTTCAGTAAAAATAAATTCATAATTTCAGCAAGTAGAATATAGATAAAATTTAATTGTAAACTATTTTTTTTTTTCATAATACAAAGAAGCTTTTGCATGCAACTCAAAATGACTTTTCTTTTTCTAAAAATCAGAAGTAGAAATAAAACAAGCTTTTCTTTTTACAACTCTAAGATATTCTGCAAATTTTACAGGATGTTTCTTTCTTTAGCTACCACAATAACCCCAAGTCTAATTTCAAGAATTACAACTTGCCTCTCATTTCTAAGAATGAGGGCTCACTCCTGTAACAACTTTAAACAAATATTTGCAAATGAAATAAAGTATCTTCAACAATAATCTTCTGTATCTTTTCATGGCACCTATCCTCTTCTCCTGACTTTCCTGCATAATAGAAACACAAATATGACCACGGAGTGCTCACCTCCCAGCCTAGGCTAACTGGTAGCCACCCCCGAGCTCGGAGAACCAATTCCTAGACGGGTAACAAACAGACAAACACATAGAAAGAAAAAGCATACAGATTTTCCAGACACATGCCCAACTTGGCTTTCATAGCACCACACTTTGGTGATGAACATTTTCAAAGGGTGGTAGTGGACCAATACCCTGAGGAGAACTGCAAGTATGAAATAAACAAGAAGCCACCTCATGGCACAATAATAATATCAAGAATCTCAACCCCTTATTCCTTATGCCCCCCAAAGGCATTCTAGCCTTATATCCCTCCTTATGACCCCCATTTTACAAACAGGCCATGCAGCAAGGGTCACAACAAAGATCCCTTGTGATCTCTCTCAAAGAGAGTCTCTCACTCGAGGGTTGTCACTGCTACCACCCACAAGATCCTCTTCTCTCCCAAGAGTAAGAGGTCTTGAGAAAACTCCCAAAACACAAACAAATCATAATGCAAAAATACCAAAAGATTTTCTAACAAAAAAAACTTTCAAGAACACAGATTTCTTACACCAACAAACTTCCAGACATAAACAAGAAGAAGACATTATAATGAATAACTGAAACCAACCTTAATCTGCCCAAAGGTATTATGATATTTGATGAAGAGTTTCCCAATCCACAAATCTTTTTCCTTCTACCCTTAATCAATTTTTTCTATTCCATAACATTACTTTCTTTTCAAATTTTCTCTTGTCTCCAAAAATGGAGAGTGGGTGATTACCCTCCAATTCTCAAAAATCTTCCTTAAAAAGCTCACTCTTTGAGTTCTCACAAGTTTCTAAAAACCAAAAAGGAAAGAAAGCAAAAATGCAAAAAGACTCTCATTCCAAAAGGAAAAATCTTGATTAGAGTTAAATTCTAATTTTCAATTTTCGCTCAACTCAAAAAAGCCAATTTTTAAAGTGTTAAAAAGATCATTAAGTAGAAACTTGCCTAAAATTACCCCTAACCCCTAGGTATACCTTATGTGCTTTAGGAAACCCTATTAAACTACCCCTAGGTGTTCATCTAACCCACTTTAAACCCCTCTGAAGTTTATTTTCGGGTCAAACATAAGTTGACCATCCCAAATATTATATTCCCAAAGTATTTATGACAACACATTATTTTATTTAAGAAGAACTATAATTAAACACTTTCCCACCAAGAGACAAAATAAAACATTTAAATTTAAATCCACACATGTGTCAAGTGACACAAATAAAACACTTTTACAAAAATAAAACATGAAATTGTCTCTTGTGGTTTGTACACAATAAATTTAAATAACACTTAACACTCATGCAGCATATACTGTTACGAATAAAATACAACACAAATGGGGTGTTGTCTCTCCAAATAAACAAACCCTGGCTTACAAACATACATAAGTCTAGGTTTGATTCTCCGTAATTTTCCATGGTCACATGGTAAATTTCCTGTGCATCTCAATTTACACATTAGTACTTCCAAATATCCATATATAATATAATTCAATAATATAACAATACACATCATTACTTGCATACAATTTTCATCTGCACAGATTGAATACATCTTTTATCAAGCAATTTCACATAAGCAATTTCATCCCAATTCACATAAACTAAACATACATCATAGTTCTATATTCAGAGTAAAGTCCTGCAAATTCAATAACGACATCTATCATTGCAATATCATCCTATCTAACAATCATGTAGTGTTCTATCTCATAAAGCATGTAAGTAAATCATCAAATCATAGCAATGTTATCCAAATCCTAAAATCATATATGTTCTAAGTCCCAAAATGCATCAAAATAAAGTATCCATAATAGTCTAAATATAAAATCCACTGAATGTCAGACTGAGTCGAGGTGAGGCCTCACATCCTCCCCCTCTAGGCATGAACTTCCTCCTGGAGTTCATCAAAGAGGTGAGGGTACTTTGATCTCATACGTGCTGCGTCCTCCCATGAAGTCGTAACCTCATCATAACAATCCCACTGGACCCTAACCTGGTCTAGCTCTCGACCTCGAAGGGCCAATGTCTGGCATGCCAAAATGCGAATGGGCTCCAAAGCTAGCTGCCCGTCCGACTCCACCTGCAAGGCATCCCAATCTAGAAGGTGAGATTCATCATAGATATACTTTCTCAAAACTGAAACATGAAACACATCGTGGATGTGTGACAGGCTAGGTGGCAAAGCTAAATGGTAGGCAACTGGGCCTATCCTCTCTAGAATCTCAAAAGGTCCTACAAAGCAAGGTGCGAGCTTAGAACCCTTTCCGTAACGGATTGGACTCTTATGCAGTCGCACTCTCAAGAAAACTCTGTCTCCAACCAAGTAGCTATGATCTATCCTCTTTGCATCGGCATATTTCTTCTGTCTATCCTGAGCCTCTCTGAGACGCTGCCTAATCAAATCCACCTGTTGTTCCATATCCCGAACTAACTCAGGACCAATAGCAACTCTATCCTCTATGCGATCCCAACTCAAGGGCGTCCTGCAAGGCCTGCCGTATAATGCCTGGTAGGGTGGCATTCCCAAAGAAGTGTGATGCCCATTGTTATAGGCAAACTCCACTAAGGGAAGATACTCCTCCCACCGAGTTTGATGATCCATGACGTACATACGAAGCATATCCTCTAACACCTGATTGACCCTCTCTGTCTGACCATCTGTCTCTGGGTGATAGGCTGTCCTGAAATTGAGCTTAGTGCCCATAGCTGCCTGTAATGACTTCCAAAAGGAAGAAGTGAAAAGAGAATCCCTGTCAGAAATAATCTTGCGGGGTACGCCATGTAGTCTAACAATGTCTCGCAAGAACACCTGTGCTACTGCTGGAGCTGTGAATGTAGTACGAACTGGTGAAAAGTGAGCTACTTTGGTCAACTTGTCAACTGTCACCAAGATAGCATCATGGCGACGAGAAGACATAGGGAGACCAATGATGAAATCCATGGATATAGTATCCCACTTCCACTCTGGTATAGCATGAGACTGAAGCAACCCACCTGGATGGCGGTGCTCTGCCTTTACCCTCTGGCACTCGAGACATCGAGCTACTATCTCAGCAATGAGATGCCGCATTCCAGGCCAATGGTACAACTGCCTCAAGTCAGCATGCAACTTCTTAACCCTGGGATGCGCTGCATAAGGAGCTCTATGAGCTTTCGTGACAATGAACTCTCGCAACCCTCAGGAGGAAGGTACATAAATGTGCCCTCTGTGGCATAATAGTCCATCGGACTCCAAAGAATAATCCACATATTTCCCTTCTAGAGTAACCTGAGAACATAATACCTGACAAACCTCTGCATACCATCCATCCTCTGACAAGTGCCGAAGTATACGGTCTCTCAAGTCTGTGCCCATGGATATGGTGTAAACCTCATGACGTCTCCTACTCAAGGCATCTGCAACTACATTTTCCTTTCCTTTGATGTAGTGAACGTCAAAATCATATTCGCACAAGAACTTCATCCATCTCCTCTGACGTGCATTAAGGTTCGGCTGAGTGAAGATGTACTGAAAACTCTGATGGTCTGAATGCAACTCAAAGTGATGACCTAAAAGGAAGTGTCTCCACCTCACAAGTGCATGCACTACTACTGTGAGCTCAAGGTCATGAGTGGGATAATTAAGTTCATGAGTCTTAAGTTTCCTAGACTTGAAAGCTATGGCCCTACCATCCTGCATAAGAACTGCCCCTAAACCCTCTAGGGAAGCATCTGTACAAACCATGAAGTCAGCTGAAGGATCTGGTACAACAAGGATAGGAGCGCTAGTAAGTGCCTTCTTGAGTTCCTGAAAGGCCTTCTCGCACTTCTCTGTCCACTCAAATTTCTTCCCTTTACGCTGAAGAGAAGTAATAGGGTGTGTGACTCTGGAGAATCCCTCGACAAAACATCGGTAATGCCCTGCTAAACCCATGAAACTCCTGACCTCTGTCACACTGGTAGGCGCTGGCCAATCCATAATAGCCCTAATCTTTGATGGGTCAACTGAGATCCCATCACCGAAAATAACGTGTCCAAGGTACTTGACCTCAGATCGAAAGAAAGCACACTTCGATAGGCTGCCAAACAACTGGTTATCCCGCAAACACTGCAATACCTGTTTTAGGTGCTCCTCATGCTCCTTCTCATTCCGAGAATATATCAGTATATCATCGAGGAACACAATAACAAAATGGTCCAGAAAGGTATGGAACACCCCATTCATGAGGCTCATAAAAACTACTGGGGCATTCGTAAGTCCGAAGGGGACTACGGTAAACTCATAGTGACCATATCTAGTGCGAAATGTGGTCTTGTGGATATCACTTTCCACTATTCTCAATTGATGGTATCCAGACTTCAGATCTATTTTAGAATCTATTTTGGAAAAGACTTTGGCACCCTGAAGCTGGTCAAATAAGTCATCAATTCTGGGCAAAGGATATCGGTTCTTGATGGTTACTTTATTTAGCTACCAATAATCCATGCACAATTGGAGAGATCCATCCTTCTTCTTAACGAAGATGACTGGTGCACCCCACGGGGATATGCTAGGATGGATATGACCCTTCTCAAGAAGTTCCTCAAGTTGAATTTTAAGTTCATTAAGCTCATTTGTGGTCATTCTATAAGGTGCTCTGGAAACTGGCTCGGCTCCTGGTACTAGGTCTATATGAAAATCAATCTCTCTGTAGGGAGGCATTCCCAGTAACTCTGAGGGAAATACGTCTGAATATCCCTTAAGGATAGGATGGTCATCCAGTGATGTTTCTTTTTCCTCCTCTTCCCCTCTGTCACTGATAGTGATAGCAAAAAGCTGACATCCCTTCCGCATGCTCCGCTACAGCTGCATTGCGGAAATCATGTGAAGAGACACGGGCCTCTGAATCCTGGTGATAACTATGGGCGAACCATGATCATCCTCACACTTGATCCTTTTCAGGCGGCAATCCATCTTGGCTCTGTGGGCATAAAGCCAATCCATGCCAAGTACGATTCCGTAAGATCCAAGTGGAGTCACTCTAAGGTCTACTAAAGTGGTGGTCTAGCCAATCTGCAGCTGACATGCCCTAACCTCTGATTCCACTGACACTCTAGCCCTTGAAGCTAATTCCACTTCCCAACTGACACCCTGCCTAGTTGCCACTAGCCCGCAATGCTCCACAACCAATGGAGATATAAAGGAGTCAGTAGCTCCTGAATCAAACAAAATAGATACATTGTTACCTTTGATTATACCTATAGATTCGATAACTGTGGCCTGATGCTCAGCCTGGCGGTTGTCAACCGCTGCGAAAACTCTATGGGACCTACCCATATCACCAACTGTCAGCTCTGAAGCGGCCATCTGCTGACTCCCTGCTACCTGTCCTTGAGGACAATCCCTCGCCATATGCCCCATGGCTCCACATGTAAAGCAAGTACCCCGTGCCTGGAACTGGGCACCTTGAGGCCTAGAAAATGCCTAACCTCCTGTCCTATTGGATCCGCTATACCCACCCATGGAGGACTGCTGAGTCCCCGCCGGCTGTGTGTACTGCCCCTGTGCTCTCTGATCACGTTTCTATCCCTGAGTCTGCCACTACTTGGGCTTGGAGCCCTACTGATACTATGGAGGCTTCTGCCTCTGGTTCTAAGGTGTCTGTTGTGGAGGAGGGGGTTTGGAGAACCCCTGAGAATTTTGGTTGTTCCCTTTCCAATGTGGTTTCTGGAATCCATAAGTCTGAGGTGCGGGATTTCGGTTCTGAAACCTATCCCTATTGTCTTGTGGCCTAACCTGAATTTCCTCGGCAATCAGTGCCTTCTCCACAGCAACCCAAAGGCTCTCTGGAGTGGACATCCTAACAGGCCTGGCTATACCGGCATTTAATCCCCTGATGAAGCGGTTTACAAGAAGTTTCTCATCCTTTAGATAATCTACATATGGCAACAACTCAAAGAATTTACTCTCATACTGGGTTACTGACAAGCCTTTTTGTTGGAGATCCTGAAATTCGTCTATACGACGCTGCCTGAAGTGTTCTGATAGGTACCTCTCACGAAACCTCTCTGTGAAAATCTCCCAAGTGAGTGTATCAGGAACTAATCCGCATTTGTACTCTTCCTGTCTCCACCAGGTGGAGGCTGTCCCTCTCAGAAGATGAATTGCAACACGTGCTTTCAAGTTGCTCTCATAAGAACGCAACGCAAAGCACCTCTCAAGACTCAGAAGCCATGCCTCAGGCTCTACTCCATCTATAGAACCTCCGAAGGATGGTGGTTGGAGGCACATGACCTCCCTGATGAGATCCCCTGGATCTCAATGACCTCTCTCAAAATAAACTAGTTCCACCACTGGAGGTGGTCCTGGCATATGCACTGACTCTGGCTCATTTCCACCCTGACTCTCAATAGGAATCAGAGCTAGGCTCCTGCTTCGCTCTCTATCAACAGATCTATGACTCCCAAAGTCATGAC